>NW_012103332.1:2507960-2508596 GCF_000951045.1 Mandrillus leucophaeus | reverse complement strand
CCTCATACTTAAGTTACACTGTTATCCTAAGAACTTGATATGGTTTGGTTGTGTCCTCACCCAGATCTCATCTTGCACTGCAGTTCCCATATTCCCCAGGTGTCGTGGGAGGAACCTGGTTGGGGGGTGGTTGAGTCATAGAGCTGGTTATCCTCATGCTGTTTTTGGGATGGTGAATGAGTTCTCATGAGACCAGATGGTTTCATAAGGGGCCTTTCCCCCTTTTGCTCAGCACTTCTCCTTGCTGCCGCCACGTGAAGAAGGACATGTTTACTTCCCCTTTCACAATGAATGCAGGTTTCCTGAGCCCTCCTCAGTCATGAGGAACTGTGAGTCAATTAAACCTCTTTTCTTTATAAATGACCCAGTCTTGGGTATGTCTTTATTAGCAGCGTGAGAACGGACCAATAGAGAAGTATTAACACGGTAATATGGTTTTGTTAAGGAAAGTGGTGGAGTACGGAAAAGAAGGGAGTTGGGTTGCCTAGAATCTGTGATTCTAGCATTGAGAATGTCCTAATGGGCTGACTCGGGTCATTCAGTGTTAGGAGAAAATCTAGCACTATAATAGCCACTGCTGTTGTTCTGATAAGGGAGGGTCTTGCATCTAGGCTCCTTCAGGTACTATATTCTAAG
>NW_012103332.1:2491409-2506347 GCF_000951045.1 Mandrillus leucophaeus | reverse complement strand
TGTGTGTGTGTGTGTGTGTGTGTGTGTGTGTGTGTGTTTAAGTACTTTGCTGGATGTATGAAGTTGCATTAGAAATTTTGGGTTCAGTATTAACCTGTACACACTCATCAGCAACCTCACTGAAGTGGGAAATCAGCCACAAATGGATCTTTGAAACCAAAATAAATCAAAATAATATATATGCTACCGCCCATGTGCTCCCTAGGAAGACCTCTCAGAACTGTTCTTTTGGGCTGTGGAACTTGAGAGAGTGCTGGGTGAACAAGATGTCCGAGGATTGGCTGCTGATGCATCTATTGAATTATCACAGGTCAAATACACTCAATACAATTAGATTTGCACCAAAAAACAGGACGAGCGGTGCTTTTGTTCCAGGGAAATACGTGCTCAATGCTTTCAGCATGCTGAATACTTATGCATCAGCACAGTACTGGGTATTGTGCCTCATTCAATTTGCCCAGTAAACATGTGCTGCTGACTTCATGTGGGACAGGCCTATGGCAAGCCTGATGTTGCAAGGATGAATAAGACAAGGAACGAGGGTACAAGACAGAAGACTGAAGCACAGTAAATCACCGCTATTAGGAAAGGAAAGGACAGTGGCTAGAGGACAGATGAGGGGCTACTTCCCAGAGGAGATGGCCAATAAGCTGGGGTTGAAGGATGAGGACGAATGTGCAAGATAAGCAATAAGACAATCTAGATTTGCCTTGTTTGGTTGAATCCTTTGCTTTTGTAATTCCATCTGTGAGCCCTGTCACTTCATTAATGATTTTTAAATGAAGATGGATAAAGTTCAATAGACTCCCTAACATGTCTGTACCCCAGAGTGTTAGGACCATGGCATTTTTGTGAGGAGCGGGCAGGGTGCATAGAGGATGTTTGCTGCAGGTGTGTGTGTGTGTGTGTGTGTTCTGTTACCAGGACTCTGCTCCCACTTCCTGTGATAAAAAGGCCTTGATTTTGTTGGGTGTTCTGATTCCCTGTCATTCTCCTTGCGTCGGTTTTAGGGAAAGCTAATGCTATGCCTGAGCCAGTGAAACAGGCACAACAACCAGGCCCTCCTATTGTTTTTACCACAGTTGTTGGTTCACAGATGGGCAAACCATCACATCCAAGTCCATGGTATCCATTAAAATTAGTGCTGAGGCTCCTTGGAAATAAACTCTTGTTCTGATCTTGAAACCCTGGTAAAGGGAGGGGTAAGGTCTTGAATGGCTGCTTTCATCTGGCAGAGACTAAAATCTTACCAATCAAAGGCAGAGCTAAGGGACAGAGGAACTGAGTCTTGTTGATATTATCCGACCCTGGCTCTTGACAGAGCTGACGTTTTGTCTACCCCACTGGGATCTTCTATTGTGCTGAGGCAATACATTCCCTCTTTGCTTGTAAAACTTAATATCTTGCCTCATACTGTGTATATTTTTCAAGGGCTATTGCTTCCCATAGCAGAAGTAAAGACTTGGTCAACAGGGAACCTTACAGACAAGATTTTTGCTTGCAGGCTTTTGTATTGGTGTGGCAAGGTGCAGTCTCTGAGTGAGAGAGACTTGGCATGTACAGGCTATTCCAGCTACCTGGATAATGTCTCCTGTTAAGACCCGAAATATGATTACTTTCTACTCTGTGACCTTTAGACAAACCATTCCCTACCCCACTACTTAGCCCACAAGTTTCTGGTTCTACTGCAAAGGTGTAATTCATTGTTTATATCTTCTGACTTTTGTCTTATGGACATCCCCTCAAAATGAGAAATGTAAGGAATAAGCATGAGCTCATTTTAGAAAATAATCTACTTTTTTGCCTATCATAATTAAATCAAAATTGGCGTATTGGCTCAGAATCTAATCTACTGGGCCTAACACCTCATGCTGAAGACACACTATGGTGTAATGAAAATAACTCTGGGCAGGTCAGGTGTGTTGGCTCATGCTTGTAACCCCAGCACTTTGGGAGGCCGAGGCAGGCAGATCACCTGAGGTCAGAAGTTCGAGACCAGCCTGGACAACATGGCGAAACTCTGTCTCTACTAAAAAGACAAAAATTAGCCAGTTGTGGTGGTGCATACCTGTAATCCCAGCTGCTTGGGAGGCTGAGCCGGGATAATTACTTGAACCCAGAAAGTGGAGGTGGTAGTGAGCTGAGATCACACCACTGCACTCCAGCCTGGGCGACAGGGTGAAACTTTGTCTCAAAAAAAAAAAAAAAAAAAAAAAAAAAAAAAAAAAAAACCAGAAAGAAAAGAAAAAGAAAATAACTCTGGGCTTAGAAAATTATGGGTGTAAGTCCAGACATCATCATTAATGTGTGTGAGACCTTGAGTTGGTCACTTGACTGCTGAGTGTCAGTTCCCCCTATGATAGGAGCAACACTACCTACTATACAGCACTATTGAAGGAATCCAATTCTTACTGCATGTGAGTTTCAATTAGAGGGCCTGCAATCGTCTAAGCTTAGTGTTCTGTTGTGCACAGCCCTCTGTGCCCTGTGCAGCTGACCACAGTGGATTGAAGTAGGAAGAGGGTATACACCGTACCCAAAACAGCCAATCCATAGGCTTCCAGCAATGGAAAGAAGAGCCTGGTCTAGAAAAGAGGCTCTGGGAAAATAAGATTCCATTTCAGAAATTTAATATGAAAAACTTGGTGTAAATGACACGGTTAGCAGCAGAATCTGAACTGGAAATTGCCTTACAGAGAGAAAGGGCAAGACAGGTAGGATGCCCCATTGGTGTCTTTGTTTCGCTTTTTTTGAGGAGCTTGTGACAAGGGTTTGGTGCTGGTGGTTTCTTTGGGAGGTGATTCTAGGAAGTGTAAAGGAGTGAGGGCAGTGACATAGGGAGGGAGAAAGGTCAACAAATATTAACAAGCAGATAATTGATATGGTCCACTTTTAAATTATTTGGGGGTCCTTTCCTAAATACGTCAAGTCTGGCTTAAGTATACTTCCCATGTCCTCCTCTAATTGCCATATCTTAACACGAATGAAACTATATTTTGCTGCGTATTTAAATAGACCAGACACATAATTGGTCTTTATTATATAATTATGGAAGGAATTAATAAAGAACAAAAGGATGGAGAAAGAAGAGAGGGGTAGGAAAAAGAAAGAGAGAGAGGAAGGGGCATCTCCAGTGCACCTGGGAAAGGCTTTGGGGATATTATAGCAAACAACGCAGAGATGCTTCAGGAAACTGAGAGTTAGTTGAGGAGGATGGATAAATATCATAAGGAGCTGTTATGACAGGGAAAGTGCACAGTGCTATGAGAGTATAAACCACAATGCTGAGACCCTGTTAGGCGCATCTGGGAGTCACACTGGAGGCAGTGAAGGAAAAACGTCTTGAGACAATGTCCACATCCAAACCGTTGGCTGATACCCTGAACGACGCTTCAGATGTAAACAGCTTAAAAGTTCAATCAGACTGAAAATATTTTGAGAATGGTTTTAATCATTATCTGAGTTTGGAGTAAAGTGAGGAATATGGACAGGTCAAAAGCATAGATTAAAGTGAGAAATCTGAAGAGTGAGTGAGCACCAAAGCCAACTCTTCAAAAGAGGGAATCCAGGGAGTCCCAGGGCTGAACTGAAGACCTGAAACCGTCTGCTGAAGCTGGTGGAGGAGGAAGATCTTTGTGGATACATTTTAAAAACAACAACAAAAACCCTGCGTTTCTTTTCTTCATACTCTTCATATTCCTTTTATGTCTGAATTCAAAATGATTTATGATGGATGCTATGCATGATTTTAAACATTTTCCTCCTTGGGAAAATTTGAGGTGTTAAACTTAATGTTCTGATCTTTAGTTCAACTTCCCAAAAAGTGAAGAATTCCAAAACAATAGTTTAATTGAAAGATTTGTGATGTACTTTGAGTAACTGAAAGTTAAATGTATAAACATCTGTACATCTTGAAGAGTGTTTTGTTTGATGTCATGCACAGTGGTGATCGTGGGTGGGGCAGTGGGAGTGGTTGATTGATGTGCAGAAAACAAAATAATTTTTTGTCTATAAAGAATTCTAAAACAATAATAAAACCAACTGGAAGTCCATATGCTTTGTGTATCACCAAATGCTAATAACTCTACACAAGCTTCATGATAGAATATGTACTCCTCCTGAAAAATCCTTCTGTTGTTCTCAGTTCTAAACGATTGCTATGTTTACTTCCAGTTTTTGATCATGTGCACGTAAGTTTCATATTAGGATATTTTTATTAGCCGTCCTTTGATAAACACAGTATTTTTACATGGAAGTTAATTTGGAGAATTCTCATTTGCACAGTGAACTCTCATACACACAAACTCAACTACATGTGCTTATTTAGAGAATAAAGTCATTTTCTTTTTCTTTTTTCTTTCTCTTTTTTTTTTTTTTTTTTTTTTTGAGACAGGCTCTCCCTCTGTCACCCAGACTGGAATGCAGTAGCAAGAACACAATTCACTGTAGCCTTGGACTCCTGGGCTCAAGGAATCCTCCCACCTCAGCCCCCAGAGTAGCTGAGACCGCAGGCGTGCATACCCCCATGACTGGCTACTTTTTTAAAATTGTTATTATTTGTAGAGACAAGCTCTCTCCATGTTGCCCTGTCTGGAGAGTAAATTCCTAAGTTTAAAATTTTTCAAGCTTGTGTCGGATGTAAGTCATGTCTCTAATACCTGTGGTTTAAAACGTATTTATATGTTTAAGCAGTAAAATTTATAATCTATGGGATTATTTTTCCTGTGTTACTTTTTCCTTTTGGTGTAAAGTTAGAGATGAAGTGAATTAGAATAAAAAATGATTGCAAAATTACAGACGTTTATATACAAAAAGGAATACCAGGAGAAATAACAAAAGATGCTGGAATATATATATACAATTTTTTTTTTTTTTTTTTTTTTTTTGAGACGGAGTCTCGCTCTGTGGTCCAGATCCAGATTAGAGGTCAGTGGCGCGATCTCGGCTCACTGCAAGCTCCACCTCCCGGGTTCACGCCATTCGCCATTCTCCTGCCTCAGCCTCCGGAGCAGCTGGGACTACAGGCGCCCACCATCACGTCTGACTAATTTTTTGTATTTTTAGTAGAAACGGGGTTTCACCGTGTTAGTCAGGATGGTCTCAATCTCTTGACCTCGTAATCGCCCGCCTTGGCCTCCCAAAGTGCTGGGATTACAGGCGTGAGCCACCGCGCCGCGCCGCTGGATTTTTTTTTGCCAGAAGAAATCTAAAGGACAAAGTTTGAATGTCTTCATCATTTTCACCAAGACCTGAGCGCTTGTTTCAAAGCAATGGATGTAATAATCTCAGTGTCTTCTATCATTTAGTCATTTCTCTGATATTTGCAGAGGAAAAATATTTTTGGAAGTCTGTACCAAATAGCATAAGATTTTAAAAATATTGTCAAGTGACTTTGTTTTAGTGGAAAATTTTTCCCTGAAGAAACACTTGAAAGCCATTGGAATTAATCTTAAAAAAATACACATGGACAATATTATAACTTACAGAATTCATTATCTATAATTTTCTGCCAAATGTACCCTTACTTTTAAGACTTGCCCTATTTGTATATCTCTATTATTGTCTATGAAAGAACATTTTCAAAATTAAAATTAATAGAAGGTGAAGTATCAACAATGACCAAAAAGAGACAAATCTGGCAGTACTGAGAACTGAACATAAATATGCAAAGATCCGTTTTGATGAAGCAATTGACAAGTTTACATACGTAGTAGGTGAGCCAGTAGTGTGAATCCTTGTCAAGCTTGTAAAGATGGGAATTTTGATATAAATCTAATCTCCATTAGTCTTTTGTGTTATTAATTAAATTTGTGTAAGTATTTGTAGACTCAAAAAGGACATGGCGTTCTTCCTAATCTTACATAATAGAAATACACTCTTTTGATGTCTGTGCAAACTGTCAATCTATTTCTCTATTTAATCATTTGTAAATTTTAATTAATTGTTTTACAACACAAAATTAATAGCTTTCACAGTCATTGTGTATGGGATGAAGTTTATGAGTCCCCAGAGGCCCTCTTCCCTGGCCTGTCTCCTGGGTCCCACATGCTTGACTGGAGCGTGGCAGAACCCAAGTTACTTGCAGGTTGCAAAGCACTGGTACAATCCCTGTCACTTGTGCCATCGCCTTTATGTTTGTGCATTTTGCATCTTGTCTAAGAAGTCTTCCCTACCCTAGAAGATTAAACACATTTTTCCTATATCTTCTAAGAGTTTTATAGTTTTCTCTTTCATCTTTAATTTTTTAATCCACCTGGAATTGATTTTTTATGTATAGAATGATGTAGCGATTCAATTTCTTTCCTCTCCCCAATTGATAACCCAGAGTCCTAGCATCATTTTTTGAAGTCTATTCATTCTCCACTGATTTGCAACACCAGCTTTGTTTTAAATCACATTTCCATATTTGCCCAAGCTATTTGTGAGTGCTCTATTCTGACTGTTGTCAATTTGCCAGTGCCTAATATCACTCACTGGTATTTAAATCCTCTAACTTTATAATAATTTATATCTGCAAAAGCAAGTCCACCAAATCCATTTTTCTTCTGGATGTTGTCTATGACTGACCTTAGCACTTCCAATTATATTTTAGGTTTGAGCTTGCCAAGTTCCATGAAATACTCTGTTGACATTTTCATTGGAATTGCATTAGATCTATGGCTCAATTTGGGGAGAAGTTTGACATCTTTATAATATTGAGTCTAGTCTCTCTATCTGTTCTCTTAGGTCTTTATTACCTTTCAAAAGATTTTTGTAATTTTTGTCATAATGGACTTGCATAAACTTTGTTGGATTTTTTTCTAGGTAGTTTATATTGTTATATATGTATCTGTTATATATGTATCTGTACATATATATGTATATATATGGATATTAAAAATTTTGGGTTTTAATATTTTACATCTTCAAACTCTAGATAAGGAACTCAACTCACTTTGGCAAACTGATTTTGTATTTACAAACTTGCTGACTCTCTTATTAATTCTAATAATTTTATCTTTTGATTTTTCAAGGTTTTCTGCATAGAAAATAATATTATGTGTGCATAATAAGAGTTTTCTCTCTTTCCAAACTTTGCACATTCGTTCTTATGGTCTTACTTTCTATGCTGGCTAGGGCCCCTGGGACAATGTTCAAATATAATCAGTGATCATATTCATGGCTTATACCCAATGACTTCAAGAAATACCTTCAGCTGCATCATGGCTGTAGAGAAGTTCATTTTTACTTTAACAATTATTCATAATTATTATACACTTTTTATATGCTTACTATGTTGACAGGTTTTAAAAAAAATTAAAAATAAAATTTTAAACAAAGACCTAGAAAATGAACAGAAGTTAGCCAATTCGGGGGAAAGGGATGTTCTCAGGTGTTCAATCAGAAGAAGGAGACCAAGAGGTAGAGAGCCAGCGTGTGACCTATTCTAGGCATGCTGGCTGGAGACACTGAGGAAGAGCCGCATCCTTCCAAATGAAGTTGCTCCAGTTGTCAGGGGGCTGGTCTTCGGGCCTTGTGACAGGCGATTAATCAGTATTACTTCCTACCCACCCTCCATACGTGCAGAACAACCCCACACTTAGGAAAAGGCAGAAATCTGTTCATTCCCGATTTTAAAGATGATAAAGAAGTTGGCACCAGCTCCAAGCCATGCTCTCGAGGCCCAGCAGCCAGATTGTAAGCATCTGCTCTGCCAGATCATGATGAAGCCTGACCCGTTAATGACTTAGTCAATAGAAAAAGCAAGTGGGGAGTCTCAGAGTCATACAGATTGTTATGGATGGAAGGAAGCTTGGAGTTCATGCCTTGGTCATGAGTATTTCAATGACATTATTTCCCACCCCCCTCCCTCTCTCTAGCAAGAGACTGACTCATTGGAGCTCCCCAGAGACACCTCTGGGCTTTGATCAGGCCCTTCCTCCTGCCTAGAGTGCCCTACTCTATGTCTCTGATCTCTCATTGACTTTCCTTAGTTCAGCTTCAATAGGACTGCCCCTGGGAACTTCTCTCTCTCCCTCGTCTCCAAAGAAAGACCAAATCCTTCTCTGTGAGTGTGTTCTTTGTGTCTTGTATGTGCCTCTGTGGTCGGGCTTGCTCTTATTTCTAGGTTCAACCATGCACTCCTGTGGAGGACTGTTCAATCCTCAATCACTTAGCACAGTACCATGTCTACAATCATGGGTGTCAGTGTTTATTTAGGCTTTGCTGTGTGCCAGGAACTGTGTTGAGCACTTTTCAAGACTTACTAAGGGGTGTTTAAAAATTCCTGTTAAGATAGAGATTGGGAGTGGCTTGCCTAAACCCAGAGAGCTAGTTAGAAGCTGACCTCGAATCCTCTGACACCAATTCCACCATACCCTGCCTTTCCTGCAAGCACAATCATCGCATGTAGCTTGATCTCTGTGGACTCTCAGCACTCAACCTTCAGATTAGAGCTGCAGTGAGTTTCCAGACATTTCTCAGCCCTGTGTTTTCAGAGCAGCAAGCTTCCCTCGGCCAATATAACCAGCATCTCTAAGAATAGCTACAGAGAGGGCTTTGCCATCCCAGGGGGTAAAACTGCCTGTAAGCCAGCATTCCTATTATTAGAGAAGAAAGGAAATGGCTCACAAGATATCTCCTGCCAGCTCATGTGCCCTCCCACTACTTTCTTTTCACTTCATCTTTTGAGTATGCTTGCCAAACGAGCAGGCTCACCAGCCCTTCCACTGCCGTTCTTCAAACGTGTGCATGTGCCTGTGTTCACGTGTGTACACACATATGAGTGTGTGTGCCTGTGTTCACGTGTGTACATACATGTGAGTGGATGCCTGTGTGGGTTCACTGCCTGTGTTCACGTGTGTACAAGTGTGTGCACATGTGTGCCTGTGTGTGCATGCACCTGTGTTCACATGTGTATGTAAGTGTGAGTGTGTACCCGTGTGTGTGCATGCACCTATGTTCACATGTGTATAAACGTGTGAGTGTATGCCTGTGTGTGTGTGCATGTGCCTGTGTTCATGTGTGTACAAGTGTGTGCACGTGTGTGTCTGTGTGTGCATGTGCCTGTGTTCACGTGTGTACAAACGTGAGTGTGTGCCTGTGTGTGCATGTGCCTGTGTTCACATGTGTCACACGTGTGTGTGCCTGTGCATGCATCCACCTGTGTTCACATGTGTGTGCATGTGTGTGTCCGTGTGTTCATGTGCCTGTGTTCACATGTGTACACACGTGTGTGTGCCTGCACCTGTGTTCACGTGTGTTTGTACGTGTGAGTGTGTGCCTTGTGTGTGCATGCACCTGTGTACACACATGTGAGTGTGTACCTATGTATGTGTATATGCCTGTATTCACGTATGTATAAACATGTGCAGGTGTGCCTGTGTGTGCGCACGTGTGCCTTTGTATATGCTTTCCTTTTGGTGGGTTATACAGGAACAAAGCCTGTTTCAAAAAAAAAAAGCAGATTCATTTGTTTTCCTCCAAGGAGCACGAGAGTTCAAAAATGAAGTGACTTAGGCTACTCGGATATTGAAAATCATGGATACTGCCAGATGTCTGGAAGGAAAACCTAAGCACACACGACAGATGTTCTCTCATCAGCAAGTGGTATTTGAAACTGTAATAATTTCCGAAAATACAGGGCATAACATAAAGGGAAGAGTAGTGCATTGGGGGTTAGAAGCACTAACAATTACAAATAATAAGTCTGAATTTCATTCGTTGATTTGTTTTAGGGCTTATTACGTGCCACGTGGAAGACTGAGCATGTTATGTGGAGTTCCTTTGTTCTTCTGAAGCTCATTTCTCATTCGTGATGCAGAAACCTCATTGAATTGTCCTGAGTGAAAGGGAAATGCAAGGGAAAAAAAGGGGGGGTTAATCTTTGAGAAGTTCCTCCAGTGCTAATGATGATGACAATAATGTAACAGTAATATTTCCACTTGTGGAGCGCTGCCTGAGCATCGTGCTCGATGACACCCATTCGCATGAAGTCTTTAACCTTACATCAGTCCTCAGGGTAGGTGCTCTTATTCCCCACATTTGAGGAAATTGGGTGTGGACAGGTTAAGGGACCTACCCAGGGTCAAAATGAACAGAGATAGGAATTAAAGACAAGTAATCTGGATCATACATAGTAAAATTGTTATAACCTGTTTAATCCTCATAAGAAAAGTGTGGAGCAAGTACTGTCCTTACTTTATAGACCATAAGCCAAATCGGAGAAGCAGTGAAAGAGGGAGCATGCTGGCCAGTGCCCTCACTCATGCTGGTTGGTCCAGCTCACATTCGCTCTCCTGAAAAATGCTTCCCTCCTGCTTCATGAGACCTGGCTGCTGGAGATGGCCTCTCTCCATCTGAACTTGCCCTCATCTTTTCTTTCCCAGTTTTGGTTCTTGCTGAGCACTTCAGAAACTACCCCTTTTCATGCATTCATTCGATAGCTAACTTTTGAGGACTAGCCTCAGACCAGGCATGGTACTAGTGTCTGTGATTAGAAGCAAGCACAACAGACAGGCACCTGCCCTGGTGGATTTGCAATCCAGCGACATCCTGCACCACCCAAGATCTTAGGTTGCCAACATTGGAGTGGCTGCCATGTCCATTCACTCTGCTGGACACCTTTTCCTTTTTGTTTTTTTTCTCACCTAAATGTCCACACTCATGAGTTTCTGATTCTTGATAGTTACATTTCTCATTTGAATGAATCACTCTATGTGTTTAAATTAAACACTGGGAACAGCTCCTTCTGTGTTGGCTGTGGTGACCAATGACCACCCAGCCATGCGTGGTCTTGCTGTTTTTAGCTGAATTTGTCATACCTTGTGCTTGACCATGAGCTGACATTTTCAAAAATTTTTTAAATCATATAATTTAAATATATATATCAACAGAGAGAATAGCATAATTATTCACCGTGTATACGCCCATAGTTTAGCTTCAGCATTTGTAAATCCTGTCTCATCTCCCTCTCCCCACACTTGTTTCTTGAGCTCTTTAAATTCTAGATATGATGCTTTTGTACCTATAAATAATTCAGAATACGTATCTAACAGATAAGGGCACTTTCAAGAAACATTACCACCATGTGGTATAATAATGGAGGTGTTATTATGTCTAACAAAATTAAAAATAATTTCCTCGTATCAGCGAACGCCTAATTCCACATTTTCCTGATTGACTTAAAAAAGGGCCTTTACACTTTGTATACTCGAATCAAGATCTAAAAAAGGTCTTCACATTGCATCTGCTTGGTGGATAGCCTAAGTAACATTTTTAAATACAATTTCTTTCTTTTTTCGAGACGAAGTCTCGCTCTGTCGCCAGGCTGGAGTGCAGGGGTGTGATCTCGGCTCACTGCAGCCTCCGCCTTCCGGGTTCAAGCAATTCTCCTGCCTCAGTCTTATGAGTAGCTGGGACTACAGGCACCCGCCACCACGCCTGGCTAATTTTTTGTATTTTTTAGTAGAGACAGGGTTTCACTGTGTTAGCCAGGATGGTCTCGACCTCCTGACCTCATGATCTGCCCACCTCGACCTCCCAAAGTGCTGGGATTACAGGCGTGAGCCACCATGCCTGGCCAAATTTCTTCTTTTGAGATCATTGTGATTAGCGTGCACTTCTGAGAATGTTACAGTGAGATTCCGTGGGTCCTTTAGTAGTTATCCCTAACAGTAGCATCATGCAGAACTATAGTACAATTCTCCATTAGAGTATTGACAACATATCACCGTTAAACTCACTTTTGAAAAATGTCAGTACGTCAAAACTTATCAAATGATAATTAACTGGGAAATACTCCTTTGTAAAAGGAAGAAAACCACCATTTCATGAAGTGTCTTGATCAGGGCCCCCAAAGACATACCTATCTCATTGTGGTCACATGTCTCTCATTTTCTGAAGGGGTTCCACCTCACCTCACAGAAACACACAAACCAGCTTGGGTGTGCATTAGCTGATCTCATTCCCCTGAGACCCTATTAGTTACCTAGGAAATACCGCAAGGAGTCCCGAACTCAGTGTGTATCTGTGTAAACTTAGAGGACATTTTTGTTACACCCCATGAAAAACAAACCTTTGGAGACCATCCTTAAAGGGGGGCAAAGCTGTGAATCACTGTCCTTCTGACCGTAGTCCTGATAGTTCCAGTGATCTCCTAGGACCAGGGCAGCAGGTCCCACATGTTCATAAATTAGGTAGTTTGCAGAAGGAATTGCCCGAGGGTGTAATTTCAGAATCTATTGCTCAGGAAGTTCTCATACTTAAAATTTTTATAGCAGCCAAATGGATATCAATGGGCTGTTTTGTGTGTTCCCAACATTTGTAGTTGTCTTTTATAAGAGATAACAGTCCATCCTTGAGCATCCAGACAGCCAGGTGTGTGTGCATATGTGTGATTTCAACGGGTTGGCTATGACGTGTACACGGTGCGGGGGTGAAGGAAAGGAGACTGTTTTTAAACACTCCCTGTGTGCCAGCAGCTGTGGTGGAAACTGCATCTGCATCCTGCCATTACATCCAGGCAATCAGATTTAAGGGACAAGATTTCTCTTTTCATTTTTATGATAAAGAAACAGACGATGTTCTCAAAATCCCCCAGCTGGTGAGTTCAAGTCAAGATTCAAACAAGAGCCCACAGTGCACATTCTTTCATCAATCAAATATTCTCGTTAGGTAACGCTGTGCCTTGTAAAGGTCATAGAAAGTATTATGGAAACTTCGGAAGGAACTGGGAATTTTTGACTTAAGAAGAGAGAACGTTAAGAGACATCATAAAGCCTGTTTTAATCTGGAAAGCTCTCTTTTATCGTGCAACTTATTCTTAGCACTTATTACTGCTAGGAAAAAAATCATGTTTGTTTATTTGATTTTTAACATTTCTAAATTAATGAATTTTGTAACTCTTTGCTTATTTGATATAAATTTATCTCTATCATTAGAATTAAGGAGAGAGCATGTCTGTTTGGTTGTCCATAGCAGTGTCTGGCATATAACAGGCACTAAATAGATATTGACTACAAGAGTAAACGAATATTTTGTGAGGATTAAAAAGATGAAATACAATGTTTGTGCTTGGGATTTAGTGGGTGCTTAAGAACAAAAATGAAGATACCCTTTTGTCACATGGTGAGGGAACACATTTTGCCTGCATTTAAGGGCTGCAAAAAACTTGGCTTCAAGCTGGCTGTGACTTCATCTGTTGTTGCTGCCTTATAAATATCTTTCCTCCACTCTTGCTGGCTTCCCTCCTCCTTCTTGACTTTCACAGGCAAATTCCTGCCGCTGCACATTTGCTTACAGACTCCTCACAGCATTCTTTTCCCCTGTTGCTTCTCTGGGCTTGGTCATTCACTTTGCCGATCACCTACTAGAATCCTCTGGCCTAAAAGGTCCCAGTGAGTGTTCCAGTATTCAGCCATGGTTGAAAACTACTGATGTGCCTGATCCCTGGAGTAGCATGTGGCTGGAGGGGTTTGAAAGATGTCCTTGGCCATCCTCCAGGGCAATTTGCAATTCTGACAGAGCAACAAGACCTGAATTGGCTCCCACTTTCCCCTCTCTGTGAGTCTGTGAGTCTTGTTCTGAAATTTCATGGCCCCTAAGTTTCTCCCTACTTTACTGGGCACCTAGTATATATCACCTTTTCCCCTAAGTTATTTTTCATGTCAGCTATTTGGTTTATGCAGCTCTCCAGAGAGCAGGGTATTTGCAAAAGTAGAAAGCACCACAGACAGGTCAGAGCTTCTTTTCATTCATTCATTCTGATTTGCCCCCAGCCCAGGAATCCTACTTACTGGTTGTGTTAAACTAAATTTAGCCTAAAGCTGCCCCCTTACATATTTTAAGTTGTCCCTAAAGGTTTCTCTGTACACAGTTAACTGTAATCTAACTGGATATATAAACAGCCATAACCTACTTTTGTGCCAATCACAGAGTTTTGGCCAATCACAGATGGTTAACTGTTCAAACTCTGTTCAAATAAGGTCAACTTTAAGCCATAACCTATCTAGCTGTTCCTGTATCTCATTTCTGTTTTCTGTATGTCACTTTCCTCTCTCTTTCCGTAAATCTTATACTACAGAGCAGCGCCAGAGTCTGTTTTGGGAGGCTACCTGATTGCAAATTGCTCCTTTGCTCAAACAAACTCTGTTAAATTTAATTTGTCTAAGATTTTTCTTCCAACAGTTGATTGGAAAAAACTTGGGGGTAATGGCATAACCCCAAAGTTTTTCCTGAACTAGTACCATCCCCTTCCCCCTGCCCCACCTCATGGCTTCTTTAAGAAGCAGAAGAAAGTTGTCTGCCAGGGGAAGTAAAAAAGTGAGCTCCACGTAACAAAACTTTCCTTCTTTCTAGCAGCTGACTCTGCCCTGCTCCTTCCTGTTGTTCTTGACACTTATCATTCGTTTAACAAACTTTTGTTAAAAATCTTATGTGAGCCAAAGCAATGAATAAACTCCTCTGTAGCAGCCTTGACCTCAGAAAAGGTCTAGGCCAGGCATTCCCTAATACACACTAGGGGGTCAGGAGCAAATAAGAAATTATTTGTGACCCTTTTTCATCCCAATCCAGTTTCCTAATCGGAAATCGTCTCTTTTTCAGCTGTTAAGGAGGGAAGTATCTGACAGCAGGAGCTCTGATGGGGAGAGTGGGCTTGTTTTTCATTACATTCCTTCCATTCCAAGGTGGGAGACCAGAACATCAATACAATAGAGTGATTCTACTCTTTGGGGTAGGAGGGCTGCTCAGGATTCAGGTATTGTTCTGTATAAGGGGAGTAGCGCAATCTTGTGCACAGACTCCTTTTCTCTTTGCCTCAGGAGGCCGTGTGGGCTAGTACCCAGAGTCTGTTGGAGATGAGCATCCAGCACTTCCAACAGAAACCAGCCATTATGTGTTGGCCTCTCTCGGGTGCTTACATTATAGATATTGTGTGTATCATTTAAGGCATCCAAGA
>NW_012103332.1:2486277-2490344 GCF_000951045.1 Mandrillus leucophaeus | reverse complement strand
TGTGTGTGTGTGTGTGTGTGTGTGTGTGTGGAGAGAGAGAGAGGCAGACAGAGAGAAACGTTTTGCTGAAAATTCAGAGATGGACCTACAATTGGCTAATGACCTTCCATAGACAGTTTTTGCAGGCAGAGGTGTTAGGCAACTTTACTGAATTTAAGTGCGGTGAAACCTTACAAATATAGAAATAACCTCTAGTGCGTGTACATGTTGGAAACTGTTATTATTATAAGCATCATCACATTTTATAAAAACCTGCAAACTAATGAGGCACCATTAATCTTGTCAACTGAACATTTGATTGAGCATTTGATTCTGACTCATTCATCATTTGTTCAGGACTGTGTTTGCCTCTGAAAGTTTTAAATATACACACTTAGAAAACTATGGTTTAAACAATACATACATGTTAGAGATTTCTATGCAGAACTGCATACATTGTTTTCTTTTTCTTTCCTGTTTCTTTAAAAAAAATATGTACAGATTGTGTAATGGCTAAATTACTCAATTGAACTAATTTACATATACATAACCTCAGATAGTAACATTTCTTGTGGTAAGAACACTGAAAATTTACCTTCAGTAATATTCAAGAATAAAATACCTTGTTATTAACTATGGTCATCATGTTATAAAATAGATCTCTTGAATGTATTCCTCCTATCTAACTTAAATTGCATACCTTTTTGTTTGAAGAGGCAATTGACCCATTAATGTGTCCTCAACTGGATCCCCCACAGCCCTTGGTAACCACCATTTTATTCTCTGTTTCTGTGAATTTAAGATTTTTTTGTTTTTTTAGATGAAATCTTAGTCACTGAGGCTGGAGTGCAGTGGCACCATGTTGGCTCACTGCAACCTCCATCTCCTGGGTTCAAGCAATTCCCCTGCCTCAGTCTCCCAAGTAGCTAGGATTATAGGCACCCACCACCACGCCCAGCTAGTTTTTATATTTTTAGTAGAGACGGGGTTTCACCATGTTGGCCAGGCTGGTCTCAAAATCCTGGCCTCAGGTGGTCCACCCGCCTCGGCCTCCCAAAGTGCTAGGATCACAAGCGTAAGCCACCATGCCCAGCCAAATTTAAGATTTTCTTTAGATTCTACATAAAAGTGAGATCACGCAGTATTCGTCATTCTGTACCCAAATTATTCCCCTTAACATTCCAGGTTCACACATGCTGTCTCAAATGACATGATTTCTTTCTTTTTAAGGCTGAGTAGTATTCCATCATGTATGTATAGCAAATTTTCTTTATCATTCCTCCATTGATGGACACTTAGTTGGATTCCATACCTTGGTTATTGTGAATAAAGTTGCAATTAACAGGGGAGTGGGATGTTTTTTGACATACTGAAACTAGACCCTTACCTCACACCTTACACAAAAATTAACTCAAAATGGATTAAGGAATTAAACTGTAAAACTACTAGAAGAAACATAGGGGGAAGCTCCACAACATTGGTCTGGTCAATTATTTCTTGGGTATGACCCCCAAAGCACAGGCAACAAAAGCAAAAATAGACAAGTAACATTGTATCAAACTTAAAAGTTTCTACACAGTGATGAAAGCAGTCAACAGAGTGAAAAGACCACCTACAGAATGGGAGAAAATATTTGCAAACTATGGATCTAATAATGGGTTAACACCCAAAATGCATAAGAAACTCGAACAACTCAATAATAAGAAAACGAATAATCTGATTTAAAAATGAGCAAAGGAATTGAATAGACATTTCTCAAAAGAAGACATACAAATGGCCAACAGGTATATAAATAAATGTTCAACACTGCTATTTATGAGGACAGTGCAAATTAAAACCACAACAAGGTATCCTCTTATACGTTTTAGAAAGGCTATGATAAAGGAAACAACAAAAGATAAGAAGTGTTGGTGAGGATGTGGAGAAAAGGGAACTTTAGCACAACTTTCAAGGGAAATGTAAATTAGCACAGCCATTATGGAGGTCCACAAAATTTTAAAAATAGAAATAAAACTACCATATAATCCAGCAATCCTACTACTAGGTATATATACCCCAAAAAATGAATTATTATGTTAGAGCTATCCATAGACTTTTCTGTACCAGCTTCCTCCACAGTTTCAACAGAGTGAATAAATGTGTCTACCTCTGAAGTTTCCCTGCAAGTTCTGACTTGTTCACCAGCACTAGGGCTGGTGAGTACAGACCAGTTTTCTGAGGTCTAATTCCTGTGAAGCTCTGATTCCATAATTCTCGTGGAGCCTCTTCCTCCCTAATTGAACTGCGGTATGTGCCTCTGTGTGTGTGTGTGTGTGTGTGTGTGTGTGTATTTGCATGTGTTTGCATAACTTAATTCTGACTCAGAGACAGGCTCTTCGGCATTTGCACAGCCCCACCTCCCCCTTTCCTCTGTGAACTAGGCTATGAGAACATGATTGCTGTGGTTGACCACAATGGACACACGCTTTGGAGCTTACAAGAAGCACTCAGCTGTGGTTTTCCTGATCTGAGTGACAATGGCATCTTTCAGGATCTACCTTTTTACTTGTGAAATAACTCCAACTAAAACGCCAGGGCCAATGAGAACAGGGAAGCCTAATGAAAAAATGGGGCCAAAAGCTAGTGTTCTGTAACTGCAGCAAGGATTCCTTCCTCCAGTGACTTTGTATGCTTATGAAGCCATAGAAATGATAAAACGTTAAGAATAATAAAACTTGGCCTGGCTTAGTGGTTCACGCCTTTAATCTCAGCACTTTGGGAGGCCGAGGCGGGCAGATTAGCTGAGGCCAGGAGTTCGAGACCAGCCTGGCCAACATGGTGAAACCCTGTCTCTACTTGTACACAAAAATCAGGCATGGTGGCACAGGCCTGTAATCCCAGCTACTCAGGAGGCTGAGCACGAGAATATCTTGAACCTGGGAAGCGGAGGTTGCAGTGAGCCAAGATTGCACTGCTGCACTCCAGCCTGTGTGGCAGAGCAAGACTCCATCTCAAAAAAAAAAGAAAAAAAAAAAAGAAGAAGAAGAAGAAAACTTATACAGATATATAAGCCATATTTATATTCTAAATAAAATGTGGTATACATGCATATCAGTCAGAGTTCATTCAGAGTAACAGAACATCTGTGAATTTTACTGAAGTAGAGATTTATAAGAATTAGACCTTAGACAGTTGGTGTACCCTAGCCAGCCCTGGCATGGATGAGAGAGTCAGAGCTCGCAAGAAAATCTTGAAACTGGCACACCCAGCTGCTGAATTGGGACTGTAGAGGAGGCAGGTATAGAAAAGTCCATGGAAGTTTCTCAGCTTTTTATAGATTTACCTCTTTAAATTTGCAGTAAAGCACTTTGGTGGTAGGTAGGGGGTCAGAGTGCTTATCAGGACCAGTGATCAGAAAAGAGTGGGGAAGACAACGGACAAGCAGGAAACTCCTGGCAACCCTGCATTGGGCTCTCATCTCCTGTAGCCAGTGATAGCATTCAGAAGGTGATGACTGCTTCTTCCCTTTAACCTTCTCAGAGCGCACACATTCATCCTGAGCTCCCTCCAACCCATAACTCTATATAGGGAAGAGGATGCTGTGATAGTCAGCTCCAGAGGAAAGAAATTGACAAGGGATTCTAAATAATCTCATGCTCAGTCGCTCATCAACGAGGAGACTATAGTAGTGGATTTGCTCATTTATTCCTATGTATTATACCTGTTATGAGTTAAGCCCAAAAGTAGGGGTTGGGAATACTATAATTTAAAATATAAATCCTACCTTCAAGAAGTGCAAAGCCTAGTCATAAGTATATATCTATAAACAGAAAAGTTCAGTAGGAGCTGTCAAGTCACAGTGCGTATGTGAAAAGTTAAAGGCTGCTTCCCTTCATGCTTACTTCTAGCTTTAACACTATTTGAAACTATAATTGTTTATCAATGTTTAATCAATGTAAACAGACATTAGTAAGATGATTTTTTTTCTTTAAAAATGTTAAGGTGGCGTCTCCATCCAATTCTGGAAGAGAAAGAAAAAAGAAAGGAAAGAAGAAAAGAAAGAAAAAGGAAAGAAGGAAAGAGAAAATGAAAGAAAGAGAAAGAAAGAA
>NW_012103332.1:2448364-2486227 GCF_000951045.1 Mandrillus leucophaeus | reverse complement strand
GAAAGAAAGAAAGAAAGAAAGAAAGAAAGAAAGAAAGAAAGAAAGAAAGAAAGAAAGAAAGAAAGAAAGAAAGAAAGAAAGAAAGATTGAAGAAAAGGATCTGTGTAAAGGAGAAGCGCATGACAATCTCAGCCCACGTGGATGTGGTGCCATCCTGTTACATAAGATGTCCTTTCGCCTGCACTGTTTGCAGGGTACGCATGTGTACGGGTCTGGAACTACAAAGGCCTTTGACTCCAAATTCTTACACGCTAGAAATGCCTGGCCTGAGCTGATTAACCCAGCACCATTGCCGTGTGCTAAGTAATCTCTAACAGTGGCCCCAATAGCCATTGGATAAACTCCCAATTCCCTAATATAGCATTCACAGTCTTTCTGAGTTCTACAGAGTCCGGTACATTTTCAACCTCATCTGCTAATGGCCCCACTGCTCACCTTACATTCTGCACTCGATGAAATACCTGCTGCATTCCAAATGCAGCATGAGTTTTCATCTTTGTACCGTCCGTCTGCGCATAATGCTTTCCAACCTGCTTCTGCATGGTGGTTTGTTTATTCTCCAATCCCTACTCAAATACTTTAGCCTTAGAAAGTTGAGAGAGGCTTGGATCAGGGAAATCTGGCTGCTTCTGAGCTGGTTTCAAGAGGAAGTGCCCTCATCTAACATCCAATGTGTCCACTGGCTTTTGGGGCTCAGATTATTTCCCAAAGAACATAGAACAGGGATGCACATCATACACCTCCTGGATTCCAAAGATTTACATATGGTTAGAAGGGCACAGAGGGAAGAAAAGAATCAGAACTTCATCTACCTTCCTTTGAAGTTCAAAGTTATAAAAGGTCTGATAGACTACAGTGACTCTGACCCAGGACACAGGAAGGACTGGGCAGTACTAAGAGGAGTCTCCAAGAGAAGGGTCCAAGGGAAGACCATGGGGCAGAGATGGGCAGTGAGTGCTGGATGCCTCCCTAATATGCAGCCATTACTAAAAGCTGTCCAGATCCGAACTCAGGCACTGTGAATGCGGCTCTTGGGGGGAAATGGTTAGATTGTACAAATCTAAAACATTGTCCCATCGAAGAAGTGTCTGGAGACCTAAATAAGATGGCTAAGCAGCACCCTAAAAGAAGAACTGTCTCCCTGCCATGGCCTGGGAGGTGGGGCAGGAGGAACAGAAAGGAAGGCACCTGAGGTATCACAGCCAACAGCTCAGTGGGACGCACATTGCTGTGGGTTTTAGAACTTCAGCAGATGGTCAATACCAGCTGTGAGACGGTGGCCCTGGTGCAACAAGAGTAGAAGGAGGGACTGTCTGTGGGGTTGGTGGCTGCAAACATAAACACCAAGGGCATTCACTTCTCTTTCTGCTGGTAGTTTTAAGTAAGAACACAGGATCCAGTAACTGACCCCTAAGCCACACAGGTTAGATATTTGGGGAAGAAAAAAGCTGATGTTGTGCTATGTGAGTAAGTAGAGGTTTAAAGCCACTCTAATTTGGGTATTTAATAGACATGTAACTGTATTTTGTTGACCCACACTGATGGGGCTTTGGCAATTGAGTTATACAACAGACGATGATTCATGAATAATAAACCAAGGAAGAAAATAAAGCTACGAGCTGGACAGAGGCAGTCTTTGCTCTCAGGTTTTTTTTATTCTAGTGTTCATTGGATCCTCAGAACAAGCCTGCAAGGGAGGCATCACTGGTCGCCTCTTACTACAGAGGAGAGTGAATCTGAGAGAAGACGGCCAACTTGTACAAGTTCTCAGAAGAGGCCAACTGTCGAAGCCAGTTCTCCAGAAACTTGAGCTATTATGCTGGTAAAGACATTTTCCTGTTCTCGAAGACTTCTATCCAAGTTAAAGGTAGATGACCACAGAGATCTCAGGTAGTTTGGGACATTAGCAAATACCATAGTCTTCTAGGAGCAGAATGCCATCTTCCAGCATTAACCTACTTGGTTGTTGGAAAATCTTACTTTTTTTCTTCCAGATCTTTCCAGTCATAGCAGGTTGCCAAAATTAGAAAGAGAATGCACTCTTAGTTGCTTCATAATTGCAGTTTAAATGTTTACCATTTGATTTCAGGAAATATATTCATTGTAAAAATTGTTTTGTGTGACAATTCTACCAAATTGTATATTGAGAGAACATATTTGTATGTGTGTGTGTGGGGGGGGTGTATATAAGTGAATATCAGTGATTGGGTGGTGAAGAATGGAAACTAAAGCAATATTTTAAGGAAAAGTACATCCTGTATATTTTGGATATTTTATCATGTGCTTTACACAGCATTGTCTCATTTTGTATTCATAACAATCTCAGGAAATAAGCATTTTAATCCACATTTGAAAGATGAAGAGAGAAGCTCAGAAAAGTTAATTTATTTCCTAAGTAGGTAGCACCGATAAGTAACAGAACCTATTATTAACTCTAATTCTGAATGCTTTTTTTAACCCAAAGAGACTATGCATCTAAATTTAAAACTAGCTCATTGAACTGCCTATTCCTTAAGGTAAGGATGCATGTGTATTTCTTAAAATCTCCATGTCCAGTGCCCAAAAAAATGCCTAATTCATAGGATCAGCACATTTGTTGATCAAATAATTCTTGAGTGCAGGCTCTGTCTGGCCTATTGGCATTGTTCTGGAAATGTTCCTAATGCTTTAACTTCTACTTAAAAAGGAAAAACCGGGATGCAATGCGTATAACTAGTTTCTAGACTAAGCTTAAGTCTGCATGACCTAAAATGTAGGCAGCCTGACCCTAAAAGTTAAAACAAGAACGTCTTGCACTGATTACATGGTGTGTTTGCATGATTCTTGACACTTTAAAGTACTCTACATGTAGGAGGCTGCTGTCAATATTTAGTCTAATAGGCTTATGTGTGCAACAAATCTTTGGAATCTTTTCTCCAGGGGAGGATGTTTCCCAGTTTTTCTAAATAAATCCAGAATGACCCATCTGCAAATATAAGTGCAAACTGTTTTCTGCTATAGCAAGTATGCAAATATTTATTTTAATTTTTTAAAAAATATGACCTTACCTTCACTATTTAATCTCATCTCTCCAGTGTAGACATACATGTGCATGCACACACACACACACACACACACTGCTGCTGTCCCACGCCTCAATAAAAATATAGAAAAAGTAGAACACGGCCGGGCGCGGTGGCTCACCCTGTAATCCCAGCACTTTCGGAGGCTGAGGCGGGCGGATCATGAGGTCGAGAGATGGAGACCATCGTGGCCAACACGGTGGAACCCCGTCTCTACTAAAAATGCAAACAGCTTCACTCCTTGCAGCAGGCTGCCTCATGAAGGGAGTGCTGGGTGGTACAGAATGAGGCCTGTAGAAAGAAGGTCTGTAAGACCAGTGAGGACTAAGCTCTGATTTTTTTTATCTTGCCCAAATTTCTATCTAATGGGTCTGGAAAGTCAGGCCCTACAAACCATAAATTCTCATCAGATGGATTTTATTTAACTTGTATATCGTGACTTGACTTTCCAACCTGACTCTAGCACAACATTACAAGAAAAGGAAGAAAATTAAAATATTTTACCCCAAAACATGTGTATTTGCCATATCTTAAAATGGTCCTGCAAAGTTGTCCTTTGTGGGGGGAAAATTTGCATCTGTAAAGAATGTCTATTAACACAGCTAGATCTTTTTCTTCCAGGCCCTCCCAATTCTAAAAAAATTAACTGAAAGTATAGCATCTTTTAAAGATCTGAATAGGAAACACTTGTCATATATTGTCTCTTAAAGCAACCACTATAAGACTTCAAACAAACCATGGTCTCCATAATCTTTCATCTTAACCTGAACATTTCCTTTCTATCAATCCCAGGTCTTTAGACAAACTCAACCAACTGTCAACCAGAAAATGTTTACGTTTACTTATAGCCTGGAAGCCCCCACTTTCATTTGTCTCACCTGTCTGGACCAAACCAATGTATTTCTTTATTTGATTGATGTTTCATGCATCCCTAAAATGTATAAAACCAAGCTGCACCTTGGGCACATGTTCTCAGGACCTCCTGAGGGCTGTGTCACAGGCCATGGTCACTCGTATTTGGCTCAGAATATTTTACAGAGTTTGACTCTTTTTGTTAACATCAAGATAAAGAGAAATGGGGAGAGCTGCAGAGCCAGGGAAACAGAGGAGGAGACGCCACACATGGCTTATCAGGAAGTGAGAGGCTGCTCTCTCCTGAGCCTATGGGAAGCAGCAAACTCTTGAGCTATACCACTGACAAACAGGCACAAACAGGAGCAGCTAGCAGGCACAGGCACAAAATCAGGGGAGATCCAGGAATAGTCACAAGAGCTGAGAACCAAACTTACAAGAGCTTAAGGTACAATAGTGTGGGGCATGTATGAGAAACTCAGCAGGATTTTTAAATGCTAAGGATTCCTAGTCTCAAAAAGTCTTTGCTGACTCCAACCTTAAATACTATTTTATAATCCCAAAGTACCGCAACAGCACCCTATTGTAGCAGTCATGGCACAGTTTTGTAATTGTCTGTTTTGGGGGGAGGGGCATAAATCATGGTGGAAAGTCACTTAATGGACATAGTGGAAAATTCTAGGGCTAGCAGCACAGACAAAGATATGGGGAGGCTATGCCAATAAAGCTGCGGGGACTTCAGCTGGCTACAGAAATGTGTCACCTCCATATAAATGTGGTCATATTGATATGCCAGGGCTAAAGCTGAAAACCAGAATGTTTCTCTACCAGTGTTTCCTGGGCAAGTATCATCTTCCTACCATGAGGGAAAATTGTTTTGTCAGGCTCCATCTCAGCCAGCCTTCCCAGGCCCCTAAGATACAACTCTCTTAAGCATGGCAACTCACTCACCTTCCCCATGTGACCTTCGCCTCCCAGGCAAGACACCAGCATAGAGACGGAGTTGCCATCCAGATGGGTTCCAACATCATCTGGAAACTGAAAAGTCAGCTGTCACTTGTACTCTTGGCACTGGATGAGGACAGCCCTGAGGCTCTGACTTCTATCTTACCTAATCTAGCCAGGGAAACAAGTGAAGGGGGAATAGTTGCAACTCACAACCTAAGCAAGAATGAGCTAGAAGAATGATTTGGGGAAAAGCAGACATCTCCAAAGGAAGAAAGGTAGAAACTGAGGTCCAGAGGGACTCAAGACTGTGGTGATGTGTGTGTGGCAGGAGGGGTAAAAGGAAGAGGGTGACTGTGTAGGACTGTAAGCTCCAGACTGGTGGTTACAGCTTGGAGGTGATACCTTGGGATCAGCTCATCACACCAAGGGACAATGTATAATGTCCCACCCTCTCCCTATGTCCCAAGCCAACTCTGGAGGGTTTAGGATTTCTCTCCTCAGTAGGATGGCAAAGTAGTTAGATATCAGGGGTGTGGAGTCAGATTTCCCAAGTTTCATTCAACTCTGCTATACTAGCTGGGTGACCTTAAGCAAAATAGCTAACTTCTCAGTGCCTCAATTTCTTCATCTGAAAAATGAAGATAATGATATAACATAATTTCATAGGGCTGTTGTGAAAAGTAAATAAAATATGATGCATAAGGCACTTAGAACATCACCTGACACATTGGAGTCTGTCAAAGATATTAAGCATTCATCTGTCATCTCTCCATTTATCTATCTATCCATCTACCTCTTCATCTATCATCTATCTATCCATCTGTCTATCCATCCTCTATCTATCCATCTATTTACCTACCTATCTATGTACTTATCCATCTATTTATCTATCTATACATTCATCAATCTATTTATCCATCTGTCTATCTATCTGTCTAGCTCTGATTGAACCTCTTTCAAATGTAAATATGTGTGTTTTCTCTTCCTTGTCATCCACACTAAAGGCATGAAAGTCACCCAGAGATATCACTCCACCATCTTAATAACAACAGAGTTTTTCTGACTAATGTCCCCACGGCACACTCAGATTGATCCGTCACTTTGCTGTATATGATAATTGGAAAAGTCCCTTAATTCCCTGGGTGTTAACATCTCTATTTGTAAAACAAAGATTTTCAAACAAATCGGTCCTGGAAGTTCTCAATTTTAATATTATTTTATTTTATCTTCCTTGACAATCAAATGTGTTAACTATCAGTGAAACTAGTCATTTTCGGAAAAGCCAATCAAATAGAGCTTGATAAACAGAGATTACTTTCATGATACCAGGACTCCACCACAAAAATCCTAATCTTGTGGGTTGTTCTCAGTTCAGTAACTGCCAGATGCCAATTTTCCACATTTTCTTCACCACCATCTGTAGCCTAAACAGTGCTTACTGGTGCAAAGTCTGGTTACCCTGGAGCTCTGTAAAAGCCTTGGTCTTCCCAAAAGCCTCCCTAATTAGGATCACTAGATCCTCTTCCCAACTCCAGGAAGAGTATGATGCATGGTAGAAATATTTGCAACCACAAAAAGAGAGACAGGAGAAATTTTCCAGCATACTCATGCCTTGTGGCATGATAATTTTTTATTGGTTCACAGTTTCCTTCTCCTGGAGAAATGCTTTTCTAACTGTCTAGTTGCTGGGAAGGGAATGGGGTAAAGTGTGGGATGGGTGGGATCAGACCAACCTGGGGTCTCTCTCATTTACCCCTGATTCAAGCCCATAACTTCAGCTCTGTTGTTATTTGTTTTCTTTGCTTATTCTTTGGGCTCTCTTTGAGAAGAAAAGTCCTTTGAATAAAAGCTTTTGGATTTAAAATTTGAAAATCTCTGCCCTGGAGAATGTATCCATGGATACAGTCCTCATGACAAACTCAGGCAGTAATTATTAGTACTATCCATGATTACCGTTGAACGTCCACAAACCTCAGAGTGATGGGAAAACTTGCCCACTAATAAGTCAGAGAGCAGTGACTCAAAGTCAGGATGTCTGATAATACATACATTTATTATTTTCACTACATCACAGTGACTTCTCTATAATTTTATAGTAACAGAAAATCCTGTTTACAGAATTATGTATAGTCCAACTGTATTCAAGATTAATTTAGTAAACTTTTAGTAGACTCCATGTCTAATAATAATAACTACTATTTTTATACAATTGCTTTGTGTCATTCACAGTGTTCTACACTTAAAATGAAATAAATTAACTCAGTTTTATTTAATCTGCCACAAAAATGTGTAAGTGCCATTAGTAGCCCTTTTTTACAGATGCAGAAATTGAGACTCAGAAAGGTTAAGACACATTTCCAAGGTCAAATAGTAGTTAGAGGCTGATCTAGGAGATGATCCTAAGAAATCTCACTAATTAGAGACTGTATGATTCTAGATTGAGGTATAGCTGAGTTAAAGTGCTGGGGATTTTGAAATGAATAAGACACAGTCTCTGTACTCATGTATCACACCGGTAGTCACATAACCTTGGTATTAGTTCATGCTCATGCTGCTATAAAGAACTGCCTGAGACTGGGTAATTTATAAAGAAAAGAGGAGTAATTGACTCTCAGTTCCTCAGGAATAGGGAGACCTCTGGAAACTTACACTTATGGCAGGAGAAGAATCAAACACATCCTTCTTCACATGGTGGCAGGAAGGAGAAGAATAAGCAAAAGGAGGAAAAGTCCCTTATAAAACAATCTGATCTTGTTCTCACTCACTATCATGAGAACAGCATGAGGGTAATCATCCCCACGATTCAATTACCTGCTACTGGGTCCCTCCCATGACACATAGGGATTATAGGAACCACAATTCAAGGTGAGTTTGGGCGGGAACACAGAGCCAAACCATATCATTCTGCCCCTGACCCCTTCCAAACCTCATGCCCTCACATTTCAAAACACAATCAAGCCCTTCCAACAGTCCCCAAAGTCTTAACTAATTCCAGCATTAACCCAAAAGTCAAAGGCCAAATTTTCGTTTTAGACAAGGCAATTCCCTTCCACCTATAAACGAATAAAATCAAAACAAGTTAGTTAGTTCCTAGATACAATGGGGGTACAGGCATTTGGTAAATACACCCTTTTGAAATAAGAGAAATTGGCCACAACAAAGGGGCTAAAGGCCCCATGCAAGTCCAAATCCATTAGGGCAGTCATTAAACCTTAAAGATCCAAAATGATCTTCTTTGACTCCATGTTTCACATCAGGGCATGCTGATGCAACAGTTGGGTTCCCATGATTCTGAGCTTCTCCTTCCTGTGGCTTTGAGGAGTATAGCCCTCTTCCTGGCTGCTTTCATGGGCTGGCATTGAGTGCCTGCAGTTTTCCCAGGCACACAGTGCAAGCTGTCAATGGATCTGCCTTTCTGGGACTTGGAGGACAGTGGACCTCTCCTCACAGCTCTACTAGGCACTGCCCCATTGGGGACTGTGTGGGGGGCCCGACCCCACATTTCCCTTCTGCACTTTCCTAGCAGAGGTTCTCTATGAGGGCTCCAGCTCTGCAGCAAACTTCTGCCTGAACATCCCGGCATTTCTATACATCCTAGGTGTATGGTGAAATCCAGGTAGAGGTTACCAATCCTCAACTCTTGACTTCTTTGCACCCGCAGACTCAACACCACGTGGAAGCTGCCAAAGCTTGGGGCTTGCATTCTCTGAAACAACAGCCTGAGCTGTACCATGGCCCCATGTAGCCATGGCTGGAACAGCTGAAAAGCAGAGTACCAAGTCCTGAGGCTGCATACAGCAGCAAGGCCCTGGGCCCAGCTCAAGAAACCATTTTTCCCTCTTAAACCTCTGGGCCTGTGATGGGAGGGGCTGCTGTGAAGGTCTTTGACATGCCCTGGAGAAATTTTCCCCAGTTTCTTGGTGATTAACTCTGGCTTCTTGTTACTTATGCAAATTTCTCCAACAGGTTTGAATTTATCCCCAGAAAATGGAGTTTTCCTTTATATCACATTGTCAGGCTACAAATTTTCCAAACTTTTATATTCTGTGTCCTCTTCAATGCTTTGTGGCTTAGAAATTTCTTCTGCTAGATACCCTAAATCATCTCTCTCAAGTTCAAAGTTCCACAGATCTCTAGGACAGATGCCACTAGTTTCTTTGCATAGCAAGAGTCACCTTTACTCCAGTTCCCAAGAAGTTTTTCATCTCCATCTGAGACTACCTTAGCCTGGACTTCATTTTCCTTATCACTATCAGCATTTTGGTCAGAGTCATTCAACAAGTTTCCAGGAAGTTCCAAACTTTTCCACATTTTCCTGTCTCCTGAGCCCTCCAAGTCTCTGGGAAGTTCCAAACTCTCCCACATTTTCGTGTCTTCTTCTGAGACCTCTAAACTCTTCCAACCTCTGCCTGTTACCCAGTTCCAGTAGCTTCCACATTTTTGGTTATTTTTATAGCAGCATTCTACTCTATTGGTGCCAATTTACTGTATCAGTCCATTCTCATGTTGCTAATAAAGACATACCCAAGACTGGGCAATTTATAAAGGAAAGAGTTTTAATTGACTCAAAGTTTAGCATGGCTGCAGAGGCCTCAAAAGACTTACAATCATGGCAGAAGTGGAAGCAAACACATCTTTCTTCACATAGTGGCTGGAAGGAGAAGTGCTGAGCAAAAGAGGAAAAAGACTTTTATGAAACCATCAGATCTCGTGAGAAGTCACTCACTATCATGAGAACAGCATGAGACTAACCACCCCCATGACTTAACCACCTCTCACTGGGTCTCTGCCATAACATGTGGAGATTATGACAGGGAACTACAATTCAAGATGAGATTTGGATGAGGACACAGAGCCAAACCATATCAACCTCTAATATAAGGTCTAGCATAAAAGTAACTGCACTGCTGCAATGAATTTTGGTATGTAAAACAGTGAGGTTAGAAATAAAATTTATTTAGGATTAGCTTTAAAAAGGGTCAGAGTTCTTAAGGAACTGCATAAAACTGCAATATTTCTCAAATATTAAGAAGATAATTTATGCTCGCTTCAGGGAGCTCATTGAGAAAACCTCAGAGAATATACCGTATGACAAAGGTAATGTATAAATCATGGTGGTCATAAAGGGAGAGGAATATTATCCTGGAGAACTAACTCTTGAACTTGATGAGGGACTGCAGATCAAGGCCTCTCTAAAAACCTGAGTAAAAAAATCTGCATATTAAAAGAAAGGATACATTATTCTGCTAGGCCCATGGTTTAAGAATATAAGCACATTGTTTACTAGTGTTCTCCGTTACTGAGAGCATAAAATTCAGCTCTTAGCCCTATTACTGCACCGCAGAAATGATACACAAGACCAGAATCTGTTTAGAAAAGTTTTGGAGGCTGAAGTATTTTCTGCATCCCAAATCACACGCTTGTTTTAAATGGTTCCCTGATAAAACAGAGGTGTGTGAGTCTTTATATAAGCATCCTCCATGTAAAATTAAAATCGTGATTTAAAAAAGAAAAGGCAAACTGGACGGATGTTGCAGACAGAAACCCTTGGAGGTGAGTCACGGTCAAACTGTTAGTGGTGGAGTGTTTCTCATAATTGGAACTGTCAGAACAGACTTTCATTGCACACGAGGTAAAATGCTACCCTCCAGAGAGAGATTTTCATCATCATAAAATCTAATCTCCCTAATTTCAGCCCTGGAAACCTGTGTTGTCTGCTAGTATAACACCAAGGTGGAAGTGAAGAGGAAGTAGGTTAAATGCTTACTCTATTTGGACTGACTAGTATCTTCTCTTTTACCCGATAAGCTTTTAAAATTGGCAAAGAATATTGAGACAGGACAAATAATTGGTCATTCACAGAGTGTAGACAGAGAGTAATAGCAATAAGAAGAGAAAACATGTGGACTAGTACTAAGGATATATAAGGCTTTCTTGAACTTCTGTTTTATTGTTTGTTTTAATTTGTAAAATTTAAGTGTAAAGATAATCATATCCTTGGGTTACTGTAAGGAAAAGGAAAACATGAAACATTTCCGGCGAAGTTGATTGGTAACCTATAAAGCACCGTGTAATTGTTGCCCATGCTACATTCTTTATACTATATTCTCTTTTGATTATAAGACAAAATATCCCACAAAATAAGCAATCCCAAGAGAAACAAAGCAGGACGGAAATGACAGGTCAGGACCTCACACAGAAAGGTGGAATGTGTGAAGGAAGGTGATAGAATTTGGTCTGAAGAGCCTGTACTCCCATCTGGCTTCACCCCCATGAAGATGCAATGGGCTGACATATATAAAATATTTGGAAGCATGCCTGGGCATAATAACGTCAGCAAAGGTTAGTTATAGTTGGCAAGCCTTTTAACTTTCCTGAACCTCTATTCCTTGTCTATAAAATATGGATCAGTACTGCTTCACAGGCTAGTGAGGGAGAGTTAATTGAACTAATACAGAAGAACAGAAATGATGAAATATTAACACATACACTATTATTACTGATTTTTGTTAGTGTCTATGTTTTTATATGACATATATTGTGCTGCATGTTCATATGTATGTGTGTGTGTATATATATGTATATATACACCATATACATTTGTATCAGCAGAGAATGTAATGAAATAAAATGCTTTGTTATTTTCAAGGATATGAACTAAGTGCTAAATTAATCATTTAACTTTTTCCCTAATTTGGGCATAACATAATCAGCTTTGATAAATATAAAGATTACTTTGGAAAAGTTTGAAGGTTTGTTTATAGGATTGGACAGAGACTCTAGTGGCCTGCTCTAAAAGACACAAACCACGAAGGCCCAGGCTCACAGGCTGGCGGTGGTAAGAGGAAGAAAAAATGAAGTATTGTGTTTAAGAGAATTGATAAGATTCATTACTTAACACAATATAATTCAATATCAGGCAGCCTGTGATTCAGAAAATCTGAAAATTGAAGACTCACTCTAAAAATGCTTTATGCTTCTGTTGCACTTTTAACTTTTTCCAACACTTTCAGATCAATTACCTTGAGCTGCAAACAACAGAACGAACTCCAGCCTCATTTAGTGCCACATGTGGTGGTGTGGCACGGTGTATCAAACCTTGACATCGTGGGAACAGCACATGGTGTGTCATGATCTGAACTGGGTGGGAATCCCTGCTAGACCACTCATGTTGTGCTTGATTTAGGAAATGCTGTGAACCCCTCTGAACCTTCCCTGAATTCTAATCATGATAGCACCTTCCTCACAGGACTACCTGAAATACACCCAGACCTGTGCCCGAACATAGCAGGCACTTTATAAAAGTTAGAACTCTTCCTTTCCCCTCTCTGGCTTGCGATCTCATGATTCTGTAATAAATATACTAAAAGTCATATTATAGTCATGCTCATAAATTCCTAGATGTGAATAGGCTTTGTCACAAAACCTTGAAAAGCAACAAATAAAATTCTCTTGACATTTAAATTAATAAGTGGACTCAGAGAGATAAGCGCTTTGCTCAAGATAACACTTAATTTGCAGCTGAAGCATAACTAGAAAACTTAGTTTCTAGATTCTACTTCTTAGGCATTCTCTAAGCCCAGATACGACTTATTTTTTGGTTGCTTCAATGAAGATATGCATCTCTGCCTTCAAGAAGCTTAGATTATTAAAAATAAAAAAAAAATTTAAAAAAGCAAGAACTCTCCATTTCCCTGATTACATTCAGAGTACCAAGAAACAGCTGATAGTTTTAAATGATTCCCTTGCTACCTATTTTCTCCTGCATGCATGAATGTAGCTGTACATTCAGTTAGTGATTAAACACGATGATCGCATTCCATACATAAGATACTATGCTAAACCCTGTACAAAGAGAACATTAAAATTCAGCCCAGGAGAGAAGAGATACACACAATTCGCTGGAGAGCAGGTCAGAGTACAGACTTCAGGATCAGAAAAATACAAGTTCAAATCCTACTTCTGCTACTTAGTATTAGTATGGGTTAGTTTCTCGAACACGTCTAGCCCTTTATTTATTTATCAGTAATATGTGAATCCCGTATCTACTCCCCAGATATGGCATGAACATCAAATGCTGTAATGTTAAAAGAGGATTCAGCCTGTTATCTAAGTTCTCAATCTTCCTATCCCATCAGTGGTGACTATTGTTAATAGCCATTATTTATTATTAGGGGAGGTTAAAGCCAAGCACTATGTGGTTAATATACCAAATCACGAGTCAACAAACTTTTCTTGTAAATGTCTAGAGAGTAAATATTTTCAGCTTTGTGAGAGGTAGGGCTAGGGTTCCAACCACTCAATTCTGCCACTGTGGCATGAAAACAGCCATAGACAATATGTAAATGTAGATGATGGGTATGGCTCTGCTTTTTTGTTTTGTTTTGTTTTTTGTTTTTTGTTTTTTCTTTTGAGACAGAGTCTCGCTCTGTTGCCCAGGCTGGAGTGCAGTGGCATGATCTCAGCTCATTTCCTGCTCTGCCTCCCGGGTTCAAGCCATTCTCCTGCCTCAGCCTCCCAAGTAGCTGGGACTACAGGCGCCCGCCACCACACCCTGCTATTTTTTTCTGTTTTTAGTAGAGACGGGATTTCCCTTTGTTAGCCAGGATGGTCTCGATCTCCTGACTTCGCGATCCACCCGCCTTGGCCTCCCAAAGTGCTGGGATTACAGGCGTGAGAGGCATGGCTCTGTTCTAATAAATGTATAAAAAAACGGAGGCCAACCTGTAGGCCATACTGCCAACTTTTGTTCTGAACAGAAAATCATGGGAAATTCCACTACAAGAGATGATTTGTGTCTTTCTGAAACTATAGGGTTTAGCAGACAGATGGCAATAGCAGTGGAAAATATTGCATAAACAGAGGCAAGAATGGCAGTGGCTTGGAGCAAATCTAGTGTTTACTTGAGACTAAGTCCTCCAATCTGGCATCTCCCAACCACCCAATCCAAGCTTGGATACATAAGACATGTTCAATAAGAGGAAGCATGAAATATTGGAACAAAAAATATTTCAGAGTTCTTCTATTTCAATTCTTCTACATCCTTGTTGAATGACAACTTTTGAGCAGAGAACTGGCCTGATTAATAATGTATTCTACCAAAATGGAAGTGTAATAAGGGCTCTGCTAAGACATAACGAACAAGTAACTAGGTAACTAATATAATTAGGGGAGAGAGGAAGCAGATGGAGTTAAGGATGATACCTTCCTCTCAAGCCTGGCCTGTAGAATATAAATAAGAAACATTAGAAGCAGAGCTAATTTTATCAGCTGAAAATGACACTGAAAATTAAAATATGAGATTTTGGGGCAAATCATCAAACCTGTGTGATCAATGGATTAGATTCAGAGAAGAACAATTTCAGATTGAAGTTGGTATTGAGCATATGCTGTCCCTTTGGATCTGTGATTTAGTAGCCAAACTAAATCCAATATAATTGGTAAGGCAGGACAGTGAAATCACCCGTACTACTGGAAACTCTCATTTTACCTCTCTGCCTCCCTTTAGTGCTTTTCTCTTTTCCTTGGCTGCTTGGTTTCATTTGCTTGTTTGAATCCTGTGGAGTACACATGTTTGAATCTATTAGGTGGTATTTGCTTGGACTTGGCTCCATTGCACTGTGTTTGAAACTCTGGCAGAACATAATCAACAATGGTATCTGAGTGGATTTTCCAAGATACTGACATTTTCTTCATGTCCGTCACCTGCTATAAATGACAACAACAACTTACAAGACCTCTCATATATTGCCTTCAGTGTAGAACGCCCAGTGTTCAGTATGGCAGTGTTCAGTATGGTTTTCTTTATCTGGCCACCACATGCCTTCTAACATTAGACCCATTCCCCACCTCCAGTCTGGCATGTGAGCCAGAGAATTCCTATAATGTCCCAAATTGTTTTATGCTGCTGCTACTTTGCTCACATTACTTCCTTCTGTTGGGATTGCCAAGGGGACCCACAAAAGCATAATCCCCTCTCTACCTGGATTGTGAGCAAGTAAATAAATAAAACCAAAAATTTGAAAGCCACACATGGCATTTAATACAGATGGAGGCCAAGATGGAAGACACATCCTCAGTAGGTTAGTCTAGCCGACTCAATTATTCTAAACTCTGGACCCAGAGAGACCTATCTACCAAACTCGGTCAGTGCGGGACTTGGGCAAGCCTCTCCTTCTTGCAGCTCTGAAGACATAGAGGGTTACTTCAGGAGAGCATCCCCAGTGATTCCTTCCCAACACCTCAGCCATGTAAGTCATTTCACCATGCATGGGCCAAAGGGGCAGAGAAAGGCCCAAAGTGATACTAACTGAGCTTTAACAGGATGAAGATGTCGACGATAAAGAAGTTTTCCTCACTAACACCCACTGCTAAGAATGCTTTCTTATCCTCTTGGATAAGAAGCTTGTTATTCATTAAGATTTAATCCATGATTAACAAAGAGCCCTCCAAGTAGAGGCCCCATTGAGCTCATATAAGAAGATCTAAATAAAAACAGCCCAATGATATATCTTTGTTCAATGGTGTAAACTGCTACCTCCCAGTAGACTCAGGCCCTTGAGGACCACATGCACGGTACCTTTTATCTTCTCAGCATCCATTTCCTCTTCTGGTTGCAACAAGACTCTAACTTTACTTTAGGGTTCTTCATTCCCAATTTACGTGCATCTTAGTGAGTCTGTCCATCAAAATATTTTGTCCTGTTGTCTGTCTATGATGGATTGTTACCAAAAATGACCGCAACTATGTCCTTTTATAATGTGGCTTTGTTATAAGTAATGTCTATTGCTCCTCCTCCCTACCTTAAATAAGGCTGGTCTTGGTACGTACTTTGGCTAATTGATACAGTATGCTGGTCTGAGCCTAGGCCTTAAGAGGCCTCTCTCTCTTCTGTTAATTTTCCTAGACCTCCACCACCTTTATTTAAGCAAGCCAAAGGGATCCACAAGGGACTCTCATCCCTTTGAATGAGAGATGCTATGGCCCTCAGTATGCTCATTTTCTAAGGCAAGGTGTCAGATATAAGAGAATCCAGCCAAGGTCCAGGAAGCCAGTCTCCAGCTGACCAACAGCAGACGTCAGATGCATGGACAATGCCTCTTATGAACCAACAACAAAAGATTTTCCCAGCCACACTAGAATATGAGCTAAGAAATGCCTGCTGTTTTAAGCCACTGAGGTTTGGAGTTGTTCATTACACAACAATGGCTAACTCTTTTTTTTTTTTTTTGAGATGCAGTCTCGCTCTGTCACCCAGGCTGGAGTGTAGTGGCAAGATCTCAGCTCACTTCCTGCTCCGCCTCCTGGGTTCACGCCATTCTCCTGCCTCAGCCTCATGAGTAGCTAGGACTACAGGTGCCCGCCACCAAGCCCGCTAATACTTTGTATATTTAGTAGAAACAGGGTTTCACCATGTTAGCCAGGATAGTCTCTATCTCCTGACCTAGTGATCTGCCCACCTCTGCCTCCCAAAGTGCTGGGATTACAGGCATGAGCCACCGTGCCCGGCCAACAATGGCTAACTTTTATAGAGCTTTGTATTATACTTAGAGATGGCTTTGGGGATTGGTATTACACTTAGAAATGGCTTTGAGATTGGGGGTCAGGCAGAGATCGAAAAAATGGCAAACTCTTGGTGGAAATGAAAAAACCTTGTGGTTCAGCTTTTGTTTCCATTCAGAAAACGAACCCAAATCTATTCAACATAATTTTTCTTACATTATGCTTTTTTAAAATTAATCTAAGTTTTTGTACCTTGCTTGAGACCAAAGAAACCAAACTGAAATAGGCAGAAATAAAGAAGGAAGAGACAGAGGAAAGAAAAGTGAGAAGGATGTCTGGCTTTTAAATAAACTCTCATCTAAAGAAAAAAAGTCAAGCCTCTACATTTAAAGAAAATGAATTTTCAAACTATAGAGTGCACATGAATCAACTAAAATGCTAGTGAACATCAGACTTATAAAACAGAATCTGTTCTGATGCTGTGATAATTCACCATGCATATGTAAATGGTATATATATATTAAACAGATATAAAAGTGTGTGTGCATATATATATAGAGAGAGAGAGAAAGAGAGATACATATCTGGTCAGAGGTCCTAGAAAAGTCTCAAGTAAATGCATATTGGAAGTTTTTGATTTATGTAGGAGGCTATCTGCAAACAATTCACTGTTACTGATTAAATCATTGCAAACAGATTAGGTTCTGTCGGTGAAAGGAATAATAAAATGAAATCTATTTCTGCTTCCCAAAACATTTCTACTGTGTATATCTTAAACCAAGGCATTCTCCAGATAAACAGACTACAAATATGATCAAGAACAAACTCTGAACCTCTGAAAAATAGCAGGATATTCCTACTTGCGTTTTATTTATCAATTTCCTTATACATACCAAAAGTAAAAGATTAGGTGAATTTTTTGTGTCCACCAAATAATTTTCAGATAGTGTGTATGAGAAACCAGGTAATAAACAATCTGGTCTGGACTTCTCTTAATTTAATAATTCATTTAACAAATATTTATTCCTCAAATTTACCCTGATAATATTGCTATGCTTTAAATGGCTTCTCTTTGCCTAAAGAGTTGTGTGGAAATTACTACAGTGATACGTTGACATTTATTGTAGCTGAGAAGACCCATGGACCTCCCTAAGATGTTCTAAATGTTGCTATAGCAATACTGGATACACATAGACCCCATTCACAGGCTGTCTGTGCTCATGATCCAGCCTGCCACACACTGACTGCATTAACTGTGGCTCATCCAGGCCTGGGCTTGTTCTTCTTTAAAAGGAGGTAGTAGTAGTACTGTCTTATTGTATATTGGGAAGATTAAACATGAAAATACACATAAAGTATTTAGATCACTTTCTGGCATATAGTAACTGCTTAATAAATGTTAGTTACAATAATAATCATACCCTCAATTGTCTAACATTTTATGCAGTTTTATAAGCACTTACAGCATCTCATTTATTTTTCAGATCATTACTCTGAGATTGTATATGTATGTATTAAATATGTGTGTGTGTGTGTGTGCGTGTATGTGCATGGGGATGTGTGTGTGTGTGTATATATATAATGCTTACTATATGAACTCAAAACCAAGACTCATGTTGGTGAAAGAATTTGCCCAGGGTCACTCCCCTGGCAAGGGAATAGTCCAAGCCAGGGTCAGCCCAGGCCTATTAGACTTCAAAATCTATACCCATTCTCTATATTCTGCCTCATCCATTGGTTTCTAAGGGTGACCATCTATTTCCTCTTCACCTTTCTTCCCCTAATTCCTATGTACTCTGTCTAAAGCAACCACTCTTCTCAACCTGGTCAGATGTAAGCATGGTTTCTTTCCAAGAAGTCAACCCTGGCTGGGTTCCCAACCCTGCTGCATTGTAGGGAAAGTAGTTCAATGCAGTAATTAACCATTTGGGATTCTTCAGACTGCTTGGATTTATGTCCAGCTCCAATGCTTATAGCTATGTTAACTTGAATTACTGTGTCTCAATTTCCTCATCAGCAAAATAATGCCTGCCTGACAGGTTGTTCTGAAGATTAAATGAAACAATCAAACATCAGCACAGTGTTTGGTATATAGTAAGCCCTCAATAAGTGTTAGCATCAGAGGCTGATAAAATATGACTCCTTCTGTCTCTCCATCAGCAGAATTCTCAAAGACCACAACAATAGATGCCAATCAGCCACATCCAAAATAAGGGCTAGATCTTATTTGCTACAGAATTGTACAATGGAGATTGTCCATCACCCACTTCAAATGAACAAATGGTTTGAGTAAAAGGGCATGTGGAAAAGGTCTCCATTTAAGGAAGTGTCTGCATGCTGTCTACCCTCCTATGACCAGCTCACCAGACCTAGAAGGAAGAGAGAGACACTAACTCCTTACCTCAATCCAAGTGAAAGCGATTTTAGTGGAACCATTAGATTGCTGGGCTTGTTTATAAAGGGATTGAGTCACACGTGACCTTTGCCTGGGGAAGACAATGGTTGGGAGAATGGAGATCAGTGCTTTGCACCTCAGATACCTGAGCAGAGGAAGGAGACGGAGTCTCGTCCAGGCGGCAAGCAGTGTTTCCCAGGAGGCCATATGTGAGCCCCAAAGTTCGATAACAGCCTGGACTGTATGTGACTCAGGTTATCAGAAGCCTAAGGAGCAGGAGGAGAGCTTGGAAGAGCCAACTAGAGGTGTGGCATCACCCAATTTAAGGGAATTGTGGATAGAGTATCTGAAATATGTCCTCAAAAGGGACCCCTTGAGAGATAGGCAGAAGGTGTCTGGGCCATAAACAGCATGAACTCGCACGCAATCACACAGTCACCTGCCATTTTATGCTAGTGCTTTCCTCCTGTACTCAACAGCGGAGCTCCGACAACTAGGCCACGGAGCAACGGGAGTGGAAGAGAAGGGTGGGGAAATGGAGAAGATGTTCCCTGCCCTTGCACCACCCATGCTTCCAAGCCTGAAATCAGCCTGATTCAGGACAGGGAAGGAGTTTTAACTTTGAATAATGCTTGAGTTTTGATGACTGCACCAGTCTTGACATTTACATTATTTAGAAGAGTGTGCACTTTGACTTAACAGAACCCCAGCATGTTTGATACTGACTGAGACTTGGTCAAGTGATCAGGAATCATAAATCTAGGAAAGAGAAACCCTTCCCACCCCAACCTCTCCACCTCAGAGGTTTAGGGAGTCAATGAATTTCAAACTCCTGGAATGTTTATACGCTATTTACAGAGAAGGCTTAGCGACCTGTCTCATTGGTAAATTTGCAGGAATTCACAGATTATTTCCTCCCACTTTCCTCTTGGGAGCAAGCTCTTCAAGGATGTCTTCCACCCCTTCAGACAATGAGTCTTACCTGGGCAGCACCCCCCATTCTATGGATGCCCACCGGGGGCCAGCGTACCTGTGACAGTTGGGAAAGTCGGAATAAATTGAGAGTTCATCTACCATGTGCACTTTGCTCTCATATTTGGCTAATTTCTACAATTAGCTTTTCTGCAACATGAAGGCTAGATTTGATCTCCGTATGTTTCTTCTCTGTCTTGTCTCTCCAGTTGTTCCAAATTCAGGCAGGGAAGAGAGGTGCCATGCATTGGGTGTCCTGCATACACCAACAGCCCATAGAGTGGGCTTAATAAAGAGAACTAATAGACTACAGACACTCTCTGATTGTAACCAAGTCAATCCAGCATTTTTGAGTAAATGGTGGCATTACCACCGTGACAATTGCTGCCGGTCTTAGTACTTACAGTGCCCAAAATGTATCTTCTTTTCACATGTCTTTGTATTTGCTAAAACTGTTTTCTACCTCTATCCTATTACTTGATTCAATTCAATGGCTACCTGCTCTACAAAGCCTTTCCTAACTCACCCCATGTTGCACTTTCCCACAAATTATGTGATATTTCTGTACTCATTTTTACTCAGAAGATTGTGTCGAGATGACTCTTACAGTACCTGTCATACTTAACCTTGAAACATATAAACCTCCCATTGACCATAGGTTCTCTGGCGACCAACTCAGCCCGGTCCTTTCTCATATTTGTGTTCCCACAGCACTCCTCTGGTAAAATAATAGGTGCTCAAGGTTTGCTGAAATTAATTGAAATGAAACTGACTCTGTATTAAAGTAGGGTCAGGCAGTGCTGTGCAGAGAGACATATGCAGGCTTGGGGTCAGATAGATGCAGTTTTAATCCTGGAATTTTCTTTGGTTCTTCGTTGTTTTCTTCATGTGACACTATCACTCTCCGGATCTCAGTTTGCATCACAATTACAGAACAAATTAAGTGCCTTCTATCAAATATCTAGGGCTGTGCCTGGCCTTAATACTCAATAAAAGTTATTTCCATTTCCATTTTGACTGGGAAAAAAATAACACAAAGGACATGGTCATTATCTTGCAGGTTCTTTGACAAGGATATCACACAAAAGGGCTTTTGGTTCTATTTGTTTTTGAGTCTTGAATTACCAAAGAAATCTTTTATAGAAGATGAGGATGTGAGGATGTGCTGCAAGGAAAGTACTTCCTTTTTTTTTTTCCTGTGGTGAGTGAACCCTGCATACACATTCGCCACCAAACACATAAACCAGGCAAGAGGAACCTTAGTGCTTGGGCTGCACTTGGAGAGCCTAGGCCCAAGATCAAACAAATTCTATGGAGTCCCAGCCTAACTTGACTTTTTCTTACATAATATTAGAATAATGGTAATCAACATACCAACCTACTTTAGAGAAGTTTATGAGCATTTAAAGAAGTAGCATATAAAGCAGACGTGGGCCCCCTAAATGTGTCTATTGTTACTATGAACATCAATGTTACAGGAAAGATGTCTCTGATCAACCCTGTGAATTAAGTCATGCCTCTTTTAATTAGGCCATGTCTTCATCTTTGTTGTAGTTTAGTGATACTTTTGTATTTTATTATGTTTTTATTTTCCATCTGTTTAATGTAAATGGTTGTTTCAATGTAAAAATTAAGCAAAATGTCTTATCAACAGATAACCTAGACTACTTTTGTTCTCCTAATTAAATTCAAAGACAGACTCAAGAGTCACTCTCAATATGATCTGGGGCAAGTCAATTTGACTCTGTCTCCCTGTCTTCCCCATATATGAATTGATGATAATATTTTGTGAAAGTAAAATAATTCAGGAAATTATACATTGCCACATAAAATATAAAGTTAAAAACTAATGTGAAGTGCATTTAGATGGAAACAGATGATCCTAGGGGAGTCAACAGGGCCCTGTGGTTTTAAAGTCCTGACTCTCCAGTTGCATACTGATTCTATCTGTGGTCTCATTGTAAACTGGGGAGAAGAGTAATACTTACAGGGCAATGATAAGAATGAAGAAAGATAATGTTTGTGAAAGTATCAGTTACATTCTTAGATGTCATAAAATGTTAAAATAATTACAAGTGTAAAACCCTGCTTGTCTAATTTATAAAGAATCAGATGAGGCACATAAGATGGGATGGAAGGAACATGGATTAGCTCTGAATGAGAGACTCGGATTGTAATTCCAGTTCCAGCTCCAGGTAACTCAGTTCCCTTTCCTGGTAAAATATACATCCATATGACAAACAAGAATAATAACATATGACTACAAAAAGAAGAATGCACTATTTCTAAAGTCCCTTCAAATTCTGAAGCTGTATGATTTCTATGTATCTGCTTATAAATAAAATAGAAACTGATACTTTTAGAGCAATTAATTCTACCATCAGTAATGAGATAAAGCAGTGCAGAGCAGTGGAAAGAATAAAAGTAACCAGAGTCAGAAAACTCCTGGTTTGAATCCTGGCTCTTCAGCATATTAATTTGACCTTGGGGGAAGTTATTAAATTCTTGTGTTCTTGGTTGTCTTATTTGTAAAATGGGATAATACATCCCTCATGGGACTACTGTGAGAAGAGAGAAATGCCTGAGATAATGCATTCTGGTTCATTTGTTCTGCTCTTTTAAAAATATCCAGCGGGCCTACAGCAAATGAAATAAATACTGAACCCCTTAGTTCTGCCTGGTTGGAGACATTGCGAGTCAGGGAGCTAATAAAGACCTCTTGGCGTCAAGGTCGAGCCCTTTGGGTTTAATATGGGTGCTGAACACGGAGCTAAAGGCTAAGTTAGAGAAGGCCCTTGTTTTGGCAATGTAGAATTTCAGACACATTTTGCAATCTGCATTGCAAGGAATCATGCAAGCAGAATGTTACAGAAACAACAGGATTAATTAACACTGGAGGACATTCTCCTTTGGTCCCCACAGAAAGTCTGCTTTCTGTTGGTTGTTCTGGGAGAAAAGGAAACATGATGTCTTTCTGGAGGGAACGCAAACCTTTCTCCTCTTTGAAGCCTCACAGCATGAAGATTGAGATGTGATCCTATCTGAACAGCTCACTGCTGGTTCTTCCCACCACCTCCAAAAGCCTCCAGTTCAGAGCAGTGAGGGCTCATCTTCTACCTTCTCCCTCTTATTCAAGCCAGGCCTTTCCTGGAATCCATAAGTCATCTGTCTCTCATGGTTCTCTGAGCCCTTTGGCCAAACGTCTTTAGAGTAGGTGTGGGGATTTGGGGCATATGCCTGGCAAATCTATTAGGGCGCAGCAGCAAGCTAGTAGATCCTTGATTTATGCTTCACTTCAGCTCATCCAATGTCTTCTTTAAGTTTTGTAATGTGAATATTAGCACAGTAGCACTTCTATATAATTTACACATAAGTAAAGAATCATATATTACAGATGTATTTTAATTACTAGTATATGCAGAAACTCATAACGCTGAAATGAACAGAAATGTGCAATTAAAAGTTATATCCCTAGACTGTATCTTCCTCAAAAGCCAAGACAGGGCATTGATCTTTGAATCCCAAGCTTCTAACACAATGTTTGACAATATAGGAAGGATAAAGGAGCAAATAAAATAGGTACATATGTTTTTTTGAACAGATACTCTGGGCAAGATTCTGTTTCAGGTACTTGGGATTCAGATACCTGTAATCTTATGGAGAAGACTAGTCTGTAAACGAAAACGACCAACTAGAAGGCAATGTGGTAAGTGCTGCAGGAGAATTATAAATACAATAACATGAAAGCAAAGAAAACATGATTCTAAGTTCAAGAGAAAGCCTGGACTAATTCACACAGAAGGGAGAAGTTGAATTGAACTGTAAAGGGTGAGAAGGAGTTTTCAAGTCTTTGGAGAAAAGAGGGGAGAGTGGTTCAGTAGGCTCTACCATCCTAATTCCCAGTAATTACCATAGGGTCAGGCACATTGGAAAATCTATATAAATAGAGTCACCATTTCTAAACATGTATTGGTTAGGATCATTGTAGTTATGACTAACAAAAATTGTATCTAAATTGGGTAAGAAACAAAAATAACATGAAATTTATGGGACTTCAAACTTCAAGGATTGAGCATTTGAGGCACAGTTTGATTCAGAGGTTTACAATGCTCTCAGGATTTCAGCTTCATTTTTCTTAGAAACTCTGAACTCTGACTTCTACTCCGGTTGTATCCTCAGGCTGGCTACTTAACAAAACTGTGTATGGCTGTCTCAGGCGTCACATCGGCACCCTACATCCTTCAGAGGCAGAAGGGTTTCCTAAGCAAAAGTCTCAAAACTAATTCAAGTTGCACTAGCTTAGCTCACATCTCCATTCGTAAATTAAATATCATGACCAAAGACACATGACTCACTCCTAAACACCGGTAAGCAGCCAGCTTCTTCAAAGCCCATGGATCCCCAAGTAGAAATAAAGGTGTTTTAAATAGAGAACATGGGAAAGTTGATTCTGCTAGGGCAACAAGCAGATGTCTGCCACCTGGAGTGTAATCCCATTCAGCCTTTGGTAAAGAGTACAAGCAGCGATTTTGCACTTCGGTTTGTGAAGCCAAATTAATCTGAATTTTTAAAACAAACAAACAAAACAAAAACTGTCTCCTGAAATTTGTCACACAATTTTTCTTCATTTCATTTCATTTGTCTCAGTCTCAGAGATAAAACACCATCAACGGAGACATGCCAGCTAACATATACCAACTTGGTAAGAACTGGGCTTCCTTCGTTTTTACTTCTTTTGTTTACTTACTTTTTTTGTCTAACATTTTAGTTAAGTAACTAAAGCACACTCAAAGTAGCTGTTTTATTCTCTGCCTTCCTTGTCTGATTTTGATACTGTTATCTTACCTCTGAAAAATGGATGTTTGCTTTATCTTATTTAAAACTAGCCTGAGATCCTGAACAAAGTACAAGTATATAATAACCATTTTGTTCAACAGAGATTGGCTTAAAAGACACTGATAGTTAATGAAGAAATGAAAAACATCTCCAAAACGAATCCAGCTACAGCAACGTGGACCACCCTAGAGACTAAACCAATCTGTGTGGTTTATTCTTGTCCTCAATCCAATTCTTACCCTTGAAGAAACTACTCATCACAATAGAATCTCACTTTCCACTTTGGAGACTAATTTTGTATGTCAAACCACTAACTTTCTCCTTTATTCTATGCTATTCTTAGCCCAAGGTTGCTTGACATTCAATAAATATTAAATGTAGCAATAATAATGATGATGATGACCATGTAAATAAATAAAAAGAAATAATCCTTTTTAAGCCTTTTCAGATGGTCTGCATTTATGATTTCAGAATGAGAGAAAAGTCATTTCATAGGGTCAAGTGGAATGTCTTTTGCTCACTTCAGATGTTGTTCACTTACGCTCAATTTTCCAAAGTCAAACGTATAAAGTCCTAGTGGAGTAAGATTAATTCCCCAGTGAGCACAGTGCCCATTTGCAAATCATATTTATAGTATTTTTAAAGATGAAAGCAGCATATTTGTCATGCGTAGCTTCCAAATGGAATTAAATCTTCTCCCTTGTACAAACGTCTGTTAAACAAGCCTTAAACTCATAGGGAGTATCAGCTTGAGTACTTCACGGGGCTCTGAGTATTTTCACAATAACCACAGCTTATACATTTATGTGCTACCTGCCAGGGCAAAAAGGCTGACACATAGTGGGTGCACATTAAATGTTTGTTAAATAAGAAATGAGTTTTGTTTTGGTTTTTATTTTAGCGTCTCAAATGTGAAAGCTGAATCTGTACATATTCCCCCAGTTGGGGAAAGCAGGTCAATAAGCACTGTTACAGTGAGTACAATTTAAAGCAGTGATTGCAAATTATTTTTGTTTTCATGCTGAGCTTTGTGTTTAAGAGCAGTATAGGCATGCTATGATTGATTAGGAATGCCTGCCATGGACACAGGACAGTGGAACAGCAGCACTGTGCCAGAGAGCTGCCATCCAGATGTAAAGATACCTCCACCCACAACAGAGGGATGGGCTTGGCGGAGAAGACATAGGAGAGTAAATGTCGCATTGGTGTATCCGACAACAGCAGAAAAGCTTAGCAGTGACTCCATTAAAAAGTATGTATGCAAATTTCATTTGTTGAGAATTTGTTTACAATGACTTTTCTATGATGGACGAAATTTTTCAGCAAATATTCAAGACATACAAACACATGGCCCAGGGTTATTTGAGGATTTTCAGAATTTGAAAAAAAAAAAAAAGCATTCCAAGCAGGCAAGAATTAAAATTCCACTATTATGAATGCATTGATTTTTGTAAATTCAAGAACAGGCCTCTTTCATTGCAAATAGAATAAACCAGGTTGCTGTCCACCCTTGGCATTTTACAGTTGATAGAACAAGCGTTGCACTCCTGGTTGGCCCATAAAGACAAAATACAAATAGTAGCCAAAAATCGCTTCAACCCCACTTCATGACTTACTTGAATATCTTGACTTCTGGGCCTATTGTTTGACTTGGTCAGTCTGCAGGTATCTTTCCATTTGCCCATCCACACCCTCTGCTCTTAAACTAGGAAGCTGGCTTCTTGGTTAATACAACTGTCTCTTGTACTCCTCGGCCTCTGATTGAGGTCAGCCAAAAGGCAGCCTGAGTAGGAAATGTAAGAGAAGGAGGAGACAGAGGTCAGCATTATTTCTTCCACTGAATCCCTCCCAGTGAGGTCACTTCACATTAGCCATGTCCCCTAATACATCTCTGCCTCTTCCAAGGCAGACTGCTCTACACACAGACTCCCTCTAACCTTCCAGATTTCAGTATGCTCTCCTCTTCACATTCCTTTCTGTCTAAGATGGTAACAGCATCACCATTACAAGTCCCCATCTGTGCACTGTCCTCTGCAGTTCCCTTGAAAGTAGTCTCCTTGTAAGTAAATCCTGCTTGAATGATCCAAATACCAACATGCCATCTTTTGTTTTTGGACCATAACAGCTAAGATGCTTCTCCTGGAAAGCCCTTGCCTTACCCATCCCACAGTGATTTTGAAAAACATTTTCTAAATGTCTTCAATGGGATGTCTTTACTTCCATTCACCATAGAACCCCACTGCGTGCCCCAGCTACTTATTTTGTGAATTATCACAGTTATCTTTATGTCCTCACCAAAGAGATCCACTCCTATGAGAGAGGCAATACATAACCAAAGCGTCAAAAATAAGACAGTTTTTAAAACCATTTTCTATTTGTTAAATACTGGCATTTTATGTTTAAAATGAAAGGGTTTTTAAAATATTAAATTTCAATCAGAAAAGTAATTGTCCTAAGGCTAGTAAAAAAAGAACTTATTTCTTTTTCAAAAATAATTATTACATATCCATGTATACAACACACAAGGATAGGAGGTGAGTTATAAAGATGACTTAAGAGGAATTGCTGGGTCATATGGTAATTTCATTTTTAATTTCTTTAGGAATATCCATACTGTTTTCTATAATGATTGCACCGATCTACACTTCTAGCAAGAGTGTACAAAGCCTCCCCTTTCTTGACACCCTCTATCAACATTTGTTATCTCTTGTCTTTTTGCTCATATCCATCCTAACTGGTATATCTCCTGGTGGTTTTGATTTGAATTTCCCTGATGTCTAGTGATGTTGAGCACCTTTTCATGTACCTGTTGGCCATTTTTTTGTCTTCTTTGGGGAAATATCCATGCAGGTCCTTTGCCAATTTTTTAATCAGATCATGTATTTTCTTGCTATTGAGCTGTAGGATAAACAACTCTAAAGATCTAGTGGACAACGTGAGAACTATAGTGAATAATAGTGTATTGTATTCAGGATTTTTGTTACATGAGTACATTATAGCTGCTCTTGCCACTGGGGTAAAGAAAATGAATAACTGTGTGAGGCTATGTGTCTGTTAATTTGTTCCACTATAGTAATTGTTTTACTATATATAAGCATCTCTAAGGTGTAAAACATGATACTATGAGATACCCTGAAAGTAAAACAATACTTTGAGATACAAAACAAAATTTATTTAAAAATTAAAATCAAGGATACTTAAGACATGATTTCTATATCTAAATGACTTGGTGTGTAATTAAATAAACAAGCTCACACACTCACACTCACAACCTCACAACCACTAAGTTCATGAGAGGCCTTTAGGTGCCGGCATGTTTATATACATATTTTTTAAAGGCTTTTTAAGAGCAATTTTAGGTGCATGGTAAAATTGAATGGAAAATATGAAGAGTTCCTATATACTCCCATTTCTCCTCAATTATCAACATCCCTCTTCAGAGTAGTACATTTTTCACAACTGATGAACCTGCATGGACACATCATTATCATCCAAAGCTCACAGTTTAGATTAGGGTTCGCTCTTGGCATTATACATCTTGTAAGTTTGGATGTATAATGATGTGTATCCAGACTTATAGCATTATGCAGAGTTTTTTTCAGTGTCTTAAAAATCCTTTGTGTCTGTCTATTTATTCATTCCCTCCACTAATCCCCAGAAACTACTGATCATTTTACTTTCTCCATAGTTTTGCTTTTTCTAGAATGTCATACAGTTAGAATTACAATGTACAAAGCTTTATGAGATTGGCTTCTTTCACTAAGTAATATGCATTTAAGTTTCCTCCGTATCTTCTCATGGCTTGACAGCTCATTTATTTTTAGTGCTGAATAGTATTCCATCATCCAAATATACCACAGTTTATTTATTCATCTACTGAAGGACATCTTGGTTGCTGCCAAACTTTGACAACTATAATTAAAATTGCTGTAAACATCTATGTTCATGATTTTGTGTGAAAATAAGTTTTCAACTTCTTTCGGTAAATACCAAAGGACACAATTGCAGATTATACAGTAACAGTATGTTTAGTTTGATAAAAAAAACTGTCAAACTGTCTTCCAAAGCGGCTCTACCATTTTGCATTCCCACCAGCAAGGAATGAGAGTTCCCATTGCTCCACATCCTTGCCAGCATTTGTTGGTATCAGTGTTTTGGTTTTGGTCATTCTTGTAATTATATAGTGGTATCTCATTGTAGTTGTAATGTGAATTTCTGAGATAACATATGTCTTAGTCCATTTTGTGATGCTATAACAGAATGCCTAAATCTGGGTAATTTACAGTGAACAGAAATTTCCCACAAATCTGAAGGCTGAGAATTCCGAGATCAGGGAGCTGGCATCATCCCATAGCAGAAGGCAGAATGGCAAGAGAAAGAAGAGAATAAAATGGAGCCAAACTCCCCCTTTTATTTTATTTTGTTTATTTATTTAATTTATTTATATTTTTAGATGGAGTCTTTGTTCTGTTGCCCAGATTGGAGGGCAGTGGCACAATCTTGGCTCACTGCAACCTCCACCTCCTTGGTTCAAGCAATTCTCTTGCCTCAGCCTCCCTAGTAGCTGGGTTTACAGGCACCCACCACCACGCCTGGCTAATTTTTGCATTTTTAGTAGAGACAGGGTCTTGTCACGTTGGCCAGGCTGGTCTCAAACTCCTGACCTCAGGTCATCTGCCCACCTGGCCTCCTAAAGTGTTGGGATTACAGGTATGAGCCACCTCAGACCTGCCCCCACCCCCCACTTTTATAAAGAACCCACTCCTGTGACAACAGCATTGATGCATTCACTCTGCCCTCATGACCTAACCATATCTCATTAAGTTCCACCTTCCAACACTGCAACATTGGGGATTAAGTTTTAGATACATGCTTTATGGAGTGTCTATTTCAAACTATAGCTACATATGATGTGGATCATCTTTTCATATGCTTGTCTGCCATCTGAATATTTTCTTTGGTGAGATTCCTGTTAAGGTCTTTGGCCCATCTCTTAATGGGGTTATTTTCTTATTTGTTGTGTTTTAGGAGTTGTTTGTATATTTTGGATAGCAATTATTTATTAGATATATCTTTTATAAATATTTTCTCCCAGTCTGTGGCCTATCTTTTCATTCTCTTGACAGTGTCTTTTGCAGAGCAGAAATTCGTAATTTTAGTGAAGCTCAACTTATCAATTCTTTCGTTCATGGATCATCCCTTTGTTGTCGTATCTAAAAAGTGATCACCAAACCCTAGGTCATCCGGATTTCTTATTTATTTTCTAGTTTTTTAAACCTCTCAACAACTTTGAAAGATACATATTACTGTTGTAATTTTATATATTAATATAAAGAAATGGTGAACTAAAGGGGTTAAATGACCTGATCATTGCTGCATACCTTATAAAACATGGGCAGACAGACACACACATCTGAGCAACCAGGAACTCACATGCCTGAGTCATGCATGAGCCTGTTTCCAAAGTTAACCTGCTACATTGAGGTAATAGACTTTTGTCCATTGATACTTTATCTTTGTTGCCTAACATCTGCCTTCTTAATGTGATTGAGTTTTCATCACATTCTCTGATTCCAGTAAGGGTGATCGTCTTACATTCTGTGTATGAGCACTTCATTTTCCAGCTTAGTAGTTCTCATCCGGAGGTGATTTTGCCTTCATTTGGCACTTGGGAGTACAGTTTTGGTTGTCCTCCTGGGAGGCAGGGTGCTGCTGACCAAGTCCGGGATGCTCCTAAGCATCCTGCAGTGCAGCGGACAGTCCCCTGTGGCAAAGAATTACACAGCCCAAAATGCCAGTAGTGTTGAGGCTCAGAGACCATGCTGTAGATCCACTGCCTTGCACTTAACAGTCCGTCCATCTACTGCTCCTTCACCCCATGACTCCACACTGTACTTGTTCTTGCTGCCAGATTTCTAATTTTAAGAATTTCAGCTTGGCCGTTTACTTGGCCAAGTTATTCAAATATTCTGAGCCTCAGTTACTTGAAAATACATTCGACTTCTTGGAGCTTAATTTCCTCTTCTTTGAAGGCTTCTTATGAAAATTAAATGGGATAATGTGGAGGGAGCTTTACCAGTTTTACCTCCAAACTCTTTGCAAAAAAAGCATCCGCCACAGTCCTGTCAACCACAAGAGAGAAGACTTCTCTTCCCACTCATGGTTAATGAGACTAAACATGTTTAAACAGCCGGTTCTCATTAAACAAATCAAAATGCTCGCCCAACCTCTTCTATAACTGCTCTACAAAAGGGTCTAAATCTCGGCCTCCAGTGTTTGTGTTTTACATGTTAAAATAAGGTCCCAGCCTACAGAATGTGTTTTTTCCTCCCCGCTTCTTTTTTAATAGTTGTATTTCCAGCTGGTTTTATTTAAGGCTATGCTTTTGATCTCTTTTCAATTCTGGGCCTTTTTCCAACTTGGCTGTCAATATTTTAAAGGCTCCCTTGGAGACAGCCTTGCTTAGAAGATGGCCTCATGCCAACCAGGAGAACTGGTCTACCCCTACTGATAGTTTGGTGAGTGTGCCAATATTTCAGACCTGTTCCTGACATGTGTCTACTGGGAAAACTATCATTGCGTAGTGATGCTTCTCAGGGCACTGTAATAACATATTATAGTGAGAAAGAATTATATAATTCATTTAGTCCAATAAACTAATATCACAAATGAGAACACTGAGGCTTAGAGAAGAGTCTCACACAAGAGATCTGTCTTCTGACTCTCCATCCAGTCCTTCATACACAATGCTACACCATAAATATAATTAAAACAACAAAATGAAGTAAAACCATGTATTCTTACCTTTTGCAATAGCTCCTTGCAATTGAGCAATTACTAAGTATTTTATGTTGCTGTCAGCCATACCCATCACTTTAGTCGTGCCTTTTTAGTAATATACCTATCACATCAATATCCAAATGGGAAATTTTCCTAACCCCCATTTCTCTCCATTCTTCCACATGGACATGTGTAATCATCCATTTTCTGCAAGATAACCACTCTTATGGTTGTATTCTAAATTTTTCATCATCAATATGTTTCTGATCACTTAAGTAGGACATTATTTGACTCTCTGCCCTCTATCTCAATCTATCAGCCCATTCACCTTGTATTCCCTTATCTGGAAATTAATCCTTGCGTGTTCTCCATTCTCTAATCCATTAATTAAACATTTTTCCACTATCGATCCCTGGCATCCTACCATGTTCTCTCTTAATGACTTACTTAGTTTAAAAAATTGACTACATCAAAATAAATTTAAAATTCTGAATGAAAAAAAGCCACAGCAAAAGTCAAGAGGCAAGCAAAAAGCTGGGGAGATTATCTATAGATTATATTAGAGTTAATGACTAATGCTCTAAATATAAGATGATCTCCTAAAACTAGGTAAGAAACAAAAAATTGTGAGGAACCTAATAGAAAAATGAGTAAAGGCCATGCAAACACAATTTTGAAAAAAGAAAAAATGAAATACCTAACTGTATGAAACCTTCAATAAATAATTACATTTCAGGCTGGGCGTGGTGGCCCACACCTGTAATCCCAGCACTTTGGGAGGCAGAGATGGGCGGATCACCTGAAGTTAGAAGTTCAAGACAAGCCTAGGCAACATGGTGACACCCAGTCTCTACTAAAACTACAAAAATTAGCCAGGCGTGGTTGTGGACACCTGTAGCCCCAGCTACTCAGGAGGCTGAGGCACAAGAATTGCTTGAACCTGGGAGGCGGAGGTTGCAGTGAGCCGAGATCATGCCACTGCACTCCAGCCTGGGTGACAGAGTGAGCCTCCATCTCAAAAAAGAAAGAAAGAAAAGAAAGGAAGGAAGGAAGGAAGAGAGAGAGATGGGGAGAGAGAGAGAGAGGAAAGAAAGAAAGAAAGAAAGAGAGAAAGAGAGAAAGAGAGAAAGAGAGAAAGAGAGAAAGAGAGAAAGAGAGAAAGAGAGAAAGAGAGAAAGAGAGAAAGAGAGAAAGAGAAAGAAAGAAAGAAAGAAAGAAAGAAAGAAAGAAAGAAAGAAAGAAAGAAAGAAAGAAAGAAAGAAAGAAAGAAAGAAGGAAAGAAAGAAAGAAAGGAAAGAAAGAAAGAAAGAAAGAAAGAAAGAAAGAAAGAAAGAAAGAAAGAAAGAAAGAAAGAAAGGTATTTCAATTAAAACTCTGAAGACTATCATCCTCTAAACCTAATGTGTTGGCAAAGATCTAATAGTTTGAGAATACTCACATGTGGAAATTATAAAACACTTTTATATATTGCGATAGAAGTTTATACTGGTACAACTTCAGGGAAAATTAGATAGCAATTCCTATTAAATTAGAATTCAAACTTCAACTCAGCAATTTCAGTTTTAGGAAGTTATTCCATAGAGAAAACTTGCACATGTGTGAAATGACATACGTTCAACAATATGCAATACCACTTTGTTTTTTTAACAGTAATACATTGGACAAGACCTAAATCTTCATTAATTAAACAGAAACATACTGATCAAATAAACCAAGAATTCTTCTGTCAGTGTTGTATTAGCAGACATGTAAAAGAAGGAAGCAGCTCTATACGCTGAATTGGAATAATCTGCAATATATTTTCAGGATGAAAAGCTAGAAACAGAACCATGTTTTTAGCATGTTCTTATTTGTGGAGACTATTTTTAAACACACACATGTATGGTTTTAAATACACGAAATATCTACATACGACTGCAAGAGAAATTGGAACCCTAGTAACCCTAATTTTCTCTGGAGAAAAGAACTGGCAAGTTGAGATCTGGCATGAAGGAAAAAAAAGATGAAAAATTGCTTTTTTCTTCTGTGCCTGGCTTATTTCACTTAATATAATGACCTCCAGTTCTGTCCATGTTGCTGCAAATGACATGATTTCACTCTTTTTTACAGCCAAATAATATTTCATTGTGTATATATACCATAATTAGGTAGAGAGTCGAATGATAGATACCAGAGGCTGGGAAGGGTGTTTGGATTGTGGATAGGGAGGATGAAGAAAGGCTGGTTAACAGGTACAAACACAGAGTTAGATACAAGGAATAAGACCTAACATTTGCGTTCAACATAGAGCGACTGTAATTAACAATAATGTATTGTTTCCAAATAGCTAGAGAAGAGGACTTGAAATATTCTCAACACTTAGAAATGATAAATACTTGAGGTGATGAATACTCTAAATACATTAACTTGATCATATGTCCTATGCATGTAGCAAAATATCACATGTACCCCATAAATATCTACAAATATTATGCACAATAAAAATAAATAAGAATTGATGTTTCTCTGTATTCTCTTTCCCTCTTTGACTTTTTAAACACACATATTATCTTTTAAATTAATTAAAAGTAATGCAAGTCCATTGATTTTTTCTGTATTCTCTCTTTTTCCCTTTGACTTTTTAAATATTCATATTATCTTTCAAATTAATTAAAAGTAATGAGATGAATAAATTAGTAAAGAAATAAATAAGGTACCCCCTTATGACTTTCTTTCTCAGCATCCTATTTTAATTCTCTATTTCGCATTTATCACTTATAATTGTCCTATTTATATGTTTATTATATGTCTCTACCACTCGAATGCAAGCCAAATAAGAATACAAACCATGTGTGTGAGACTCTCCTACAAGCCCTTCGTGTGAATTAGAAGTAGGAGTCTCCTTGAGTAGATGCAGCCTCCACAGGCTGTGGAGTGGAGCCTAGTGGAATTTCCATCAATACTTAACCTTCGCAGGTCATTCTTACGCAGTGAACAATGTGCAAAAGCTTGTGCAGTCACCCTACCTTTCTGGTTTGTATATCGTTTTTATTCCAGCACCTACAACAGAGTCTTCTACACAGCAGAATCTCAGTGTATCTTTGTAGAATGGATAAACATATAGGTCACAGTACTGAATTCACTGGGAATATAAATGACTGCAGTAAGCTGAGGCAAGCAAACTGCTTACTCATTCATTTCCTGTCTCTCAGTGATCACTATCTTTCATTGTCTGATGTTCCATATCTTGAAAACCATTGTGTCTTTTTTTAAAAGGTTTGTTTGTTCTAGGAGAGAGGGTAGGTCTACCTTTATTACTCCATTGTGATCAGGTGTGAAAGCGTGTCTATTGTGATTTCAAAATGCAGTTTAACTGTATTATTTTTGGCCATAAACCTGAGAAATGATTTCCGTTTGGATTAAACCAAGAGCTAGTGATAGAAAAGCATGTGTAATTGTAAAAGGTCATTTGGTGGAATTGTTTTGAAAAATTATAATACACATATGCCTATCCCATTAACCAGAATATTTTAAACCAGTATACTAGATAGTATTTTACACTAAAATTGCCCTTAGACATTAGGGAACTCTGTAAGAATTAGCTTTCTTCTCTTTAACATTCTTTCTATTACACTTTTCTTACCGTCTATCTTTCACCCGTCTCACTACTTTTATTTTTGTTTTTGTCTGGTTTTGCTTTGTCTCCACTTCTGAGTGACTTGACAGCTGGAAATATCAGTCTTCCTTTCTTTACCACACTTACTTTATCTACTTTTATGTCTTCTCATAACAATAAAAGGGAAAATTATTAAAGTCAAACATGTGCGTAATTTAAGGTTTTGATTTAGTAATACTAAGTTTATAACCTTTTGCTTACAAGTCATAAAGATGCTCAATCTCTCTCCCATCAAATAAAGAGCACTGGGGTGACAGCCCGTGCAGGCAACTTGTTCCCTTACGTCTAAACTGGGGACTATGACCCATATGGTTGAAGAGTGTGCTCAAATGGAGAAAGCATTGGAATTAGAGTCAAAGGCCTTGAATTTCACCCTGAGTCCATGTACCAGCTATAAAGCCTTCTACAAGATGCTTAATGCTATTGAAACACATTTTCGTCATTATATTAGGAATGATCATTTTTACTTTATAGGACTTTAGTGAGAATTTATATATTATTCACAAAACATTTATTGAAAGTTCATAGGCATTGTACTACTGGTTGGAATAAATTATCAAATCATAGAACATATGTGAATCTAGGACATAGAAGGCATTCAACAAAGTATAAAATTAAAGTTTATTGGAAAGCCACAGGTAGGGGTGGTTAATTTTAGTTGAATAGGTTTTTAAAATATTTAGGAAAAATATGAATATATAAGCAGGAACTTGAGTGGGGATGTCTTACGTTCGAGAAAGAAATTTGGACCAAACACACAAGGAGTCATCAGCATATGGCTAGGATTTAAAATTGTATAATAAATGCCTTAGGGAATGAGACATAGAAAATAAAAAGACCAAGAACCGAACCCTCAGACTCTCTAAACTAAAGAGCTGAGGAAATAAATAGAAATCAACAAACAATACTGAAAAAAAAAAAAAAAAAAAAACAGCCAGCAAGTTGGGAAGAAAATTAGAATGGCTTAAGTGCCAAGGGGAGACACAGTTTAAAGGGGAAGAAAAACAATCAGATGTGACAAACACTGGTTCTGAGCCAAATAATAGGCTTTTTTATTAATAATTCAACAAATGTTAATTGAGGTCCTACTGTGTGCTTTGTGCTGTCCTGAGAGGTAGAGGTGCAACAACCAACACAACAGATAAATGTTGCTGCTTTAATGGGGTTTCCATCCTAGTCAACTATGACTTGACCACAGCATGCAGTAGGAAAAGGCCGCGGGTCCTTGAGAAAAGCATTTTCTGTGGTTGTGGAGGAAAGCCTAACTGGAATGGGTTCAGGCATGAATGAAAGGTAAAAAAAAATTAGAGACAATAAGTCAAGTCATAACTTCGAGAAGTTTTGTTATAAAGTCAAAAAGAAAAATGGTGAAGAGGAAAGGGAGATTGTGATGGTTAATTTTATGTGTCAATTTCATTGGGTCATAAGGTGCTCAGATATTTGGTCAAAAATTATCCTAGTTGTTTCTGCAAAGGTATTTTTACCATGAGACTAACATTTAAATCAGTAGGCTGAATATAGCAGATTGTTTTCCCTAATGTGGAAGGGTCTCATCCAATCAGTTGAAGGCCTTCATATAATGAAAAGACTGATCCTCCCCCAAGGAGTAGAGGATTATTTCTGCCTGACAGCATTCAAATTAGGACATAGACTTTTGTTTTTCCTGTCTTTGGATACAAACTGAAACATTGGCTCTTCCTGGGTCTCAAGCACACTGAACTAGAATTACACTACCAGGTCTCCTGGGTCATCAGCTTGCCACACCACCCTGCAAATTCTGGGACTTGTCAGCCTCCATGATTACATGAGACAAGTCCTTGTAATTAATCCCCATCTATAGATCTCTATCTCTATTTATCTATATCGTTCTCTCTCTCTCTTTCTCTCTCTCTTTCTCTGAAATCTATCTACATCCTATCAATTCTGCTTCTCTTGAGAACCCTGACTAATACCTTTCAGAGATCAAGCGAGTTTTGTGTGTGTGTTCGTTTTGTTTCAATATGCAAAAACATCCCCACATGTTGTACCCTGATTAAGAAGGATCTGTAGAGGGAAAGGAGAGCTAATAATTCTAGAAGAGAGGGAAGAATAGTTACAGTGATGTTCTTGGAAAGGTCAGAAAAGTTCAGATTTGATATACAACTAGGGGTCCTGCCTCTATTGGGTTAAATTATGTCCCCTAAGAAGATATATTAAAGCCCTAATTCCCAGTACCTGTGAGTGACCTTATCAGGAAATAGGGTCTATGTAGACACAACCAACATAGGTTGGGTTCCTACTGGATTAAGCTGGACCCTAATCCAATGTTTTGTGTCCTTATTAGGACACAAGGGAGGTCACCCTGTGACAACAGAGGCAGAGATTGGAGTGATGCAGCTACAAACCAAGGAGCACCATGGATTCTCTGCAATTGTAAGATGCTAGCAAGAGGCAAGCCACAATCCTCCCCTAGAGCCTTCACAGGTAACATAGCTCGGCCACCACCTTGATCGCACACTTCTTGTCTCCAGAACTATGAGAGAATAAATTTCAATTGTTATAAGAAACCCAGTTTGTGATGATACTTTGTTTTGGCAGAACTGAGAACTAACACACCGGCTTTAGTGGCATTTATAGACATTTCAGGACAAGAAGCTGCAAAGTTATCGGATTATAAAATCCATGCTATGCTTCAGTAGAACAAGTTATTTTATGGGCTTGATGACCAAAAAAAAAAAAAAAAAGGATTTGTGAGTATGTGTCTTGGTGGGGCTCAATAGGCTTTCAGGCACTGATCCCTTTGTTCTTCCTTCTCTCCATGCTTCTGGCCTATAAAGCCAATGTGCATGGAAGTTAGCCAAATGGGAATGAAGTACCAACCC
>NW_012103332.1:2445571-2448004 GCF_000951045.1 Mandrillus leucophaeus | reverse complement strand
AAATATCAGGCTACGAGATTATATTTCAATGCACTAGCAAAGATTACGTCTAGCTAGGGAAATTTGAATTTCCATAATGCCGTACGGCACTTAATAGTACCCCGGTGGGCAAAGATAGTTATAGTGCTTCTTAAGTCTAATTACAATGAATCCACGCCAAAAAGCTACACATGAAAAAGTGTTTGAATTCTAGCCAATGTAATACTTAATACAGCAAAATTCCAACAAAACAAAGAATGCAGACATTCCCAAGACTCTTTTTCAAATATTTTTTATTATTCTAGAAAAATTACGAGTTTTGGATTCAGGTCATCTGCATTTAAATTCTGACTCTGCCACTTACTAATTAGATAATCTTGAGCAAAATATGTTGCCTTCCTGACCCTCAATTTTGTCATCTTATAAGGAAGATTGATGATTGTCCCAAAAAGGCTCCAGCCTCATGTTAGGGTGATCGTATGTCCAGTAAGCCTAGAAAAATGCCAGTTTGTTTGATGCCCCTGCTTAATTATTATGCCCTTTTGTTCTCAAAAATAACCTAATTTGTTCAATAAAATTATAAGATCATTGAATTCATATGTGCCAATATGAAGGTGTCTTAATTCATTCAGGTTGCTATAACAAAAATATCGTGAACTAGGTGGCTTATGAACAATAAATATGTATTTCTCATAGTTCTAGATCCTGGGAAGTCCAAGATCATGCACTGGCTGATATGGTTTGGGTGTTTGTCCCCATCAAATCTCATGTTGAAATGCAATCCTCAGTGTGGGAAATGGAGCCTGGTAGGAGGTCATTGGATCCTGTGGGCAGATCCCTCATGAATAAACCATTATTATATAAACCATAGCACCATCCCCTTTGTAATAAGTGAAGTCTCACTCAGTTAGTTCACGTGAGACCTAGTTGTTTAAAAGTCGGGGAACTCCTGTCTCTCTCTTGCTCCCACTCTTGCCATGGGATACACTGGCTCTGCCTGCACTTCCCATCATGATTGTAAGTTTACTGAGGCCCTCACCAGAAGCAGATGCTGGCACCACACTTCCTGTACAGCCTGCAGAAACGTGAGCCAATTAAACCTTTTTTTCTTTATAAATTACCCAGTCTCAGGCAATCCTTTATAGTAACATAAAAGCTGACGAATACACTGGGAGTTTCAGTCTGGTGTGATCCCATCTTCTGGCTCATAGATGGTACCTTCTCACTGGGTCCCACGTGGTGGAAGGAGCAGAGTGGCTTTCTGGGGTCTCTTTTTTAAAGACACAAATCCCATTTATGAGTACTTCACCGTCATGACCTGATCACCTCCCAGAGACCCCATGTCCTAATAGCATCATTTTAGGAGTTAGTATTTCAACATATGAATTTTGGAGGGACACAAATTTTCAGACCATGGCACACAGCAACTTGAGAATTTTAAAATTACACATGAATGTAAATTTCAATAATGAGAATCATGCTCCCTAAGCAGTCTCTATAAAGAAGAATTTTGTTTTTGTTTTTGTTGGCTAGTGTAAAGTAAACAGCATGGGAATATGTAACATGAGTCAATTAAAGGACCTCTTAACGAATTTTTAAGTGCCAGTTTTTTTGTACACCAATTATACCTCAATAAAGCTAGAAAAAAATAAATACAAAACTGAATTGTAGGTAAATGAGTGAGTATAAGAACGTGCATGCTGAAAGGACAGAGAAGCATTCTTGAAAACAAAGGAATCTATTCAGTTACTTAGAATACCATTGATGAATTTTTCTACTGAAAAAGCTAGAGGGCACAGTAGGAGCTCAGGTGGATGGAACACCAACAGTATGCCAGAAATCATCATTTGAGCTGGTTCTCTCTCTTATTTAAATATAATTAAATTAAATTACTCTAACCTTATAAAGTAGGCATTGCTAAGCTCATTGCACAATGGTGGAAATTGAGGCTCAATTGATTCAACTGCTGGCTCAACTTAACAGCAGAACGAGGTTTTGGAATCAGATGCAGTTCTTCCTAAAGTCTTGCTCTCTCTCATATGCATTCATCTTTGACATGGCCCATCTTTTCACGGTCAGGGACATTTTTGAGAAAATAGAATGGAGAATGGTGGTGACACTCAAATCTGTCTCTGCTCTATCAAAGCCTTCTGAGATCTGCGCCACTACCAGTGGGTGAACAAACAGAGCTTCTGATGATGCCATCAGAGAAGACCAAGCCCTAAAAGGCTGCAGAGGAGCCAGCTGGGGAAAACGGATGACTTACCTGAAATCCAGTAAAGGTGCATTTCCCAAACAAACATGGAGGGAATAAAACAGCTTTTTAGGACTGTGCGTAGCTCCAACTGGGCCACATGGCACCAAAGTTCAGCAATGCTGAAGAAATAGGCATCCATATTTGCCCCCATTTGAACACCAAGTCCAAAGATATTTGTTTCTGACGAGCAAAAACCT
>NW_012103332.1:2439914-2442871 GCF_000951045.1 Mandrillus leucophaeus | reverse complement strand
TTCTAGGATGACTCTGAAGCATACATTCTATTTTTATTTTCCTGAGTTTTTCAGAGGGGTGAGCTCCAGTTGCCCCAGTGGCGACTTGTTTAATACTATACCTCTGATACCACGTTGTCATTCTTCCCTACCTTGCTTCCCTATCCCCTATCAATGTCACCTAGGATTAACCCTAGGTAAAAATTTACGCTTGAATATTTGTTTTAGGATGTGCTTCTGTGGGGACTCAGGTATCACATTTACATGTTAAAAGAGATCCTCAATGCTTCAATCCTGAAGAGAGTCTTGCAAATTTTTTAGGTTTTTTTTTTTTTTTTTTTTTTTTTTCCTGGCTATCAGAATATATGTGAATATTTATGCCTAAGAACAAGGGTTTCCTATTTTCCAGGCCATCCGCTTGGGTCTAAGTAACAATCACACTTGATTCCCTGGGGGTGACTCACCAGCTGTCTTTGGACTTGTAGTTCAGTTTGAAATGCCTCCTGGTGCTCCTCCCCATCTGGTATGAGACCTTCGCACATTCCGGAAACCCTCCTTGTGCCTTAGTCCTACTGTTGCTGTGCCTACCTGCAGAGCACACTTCCAGAGGTAAAGGGCTCCATTTCTGTGTCACTCACTGATGGGACCTTTCCGCCATGCTGCCCATGCAATGGCCACCTGGTTAAGCTGCCTTGATGGTGGCAACAGAAGTGACCTGCTGCAATGGTTTTTCCTATCTACTAGGCTAAATTTCCTGATTTTGTTTCTTTGCCAACCCCCTCATAGAAATCGTTTATGCATGGATAACTAAGCCAGATCATCACAGGTCAGACCACATACTGGTGAGCTTTAAAAAGCATTTGTTGAACACTGCATGTTCTCCCTTACAAGTGGGAGCTGAACAGTGAGAACACCTGGACATGCAAGAAGGGGAACGACACACACTGGGGCCTGTCGACAGGGCATGTGGAGGGAGCACATCAGGATAAAGAACTCATGCATGTGGGGCTTAATCCTCGGTCATGGGTTGATAGGTGCAGCAAGCCACCATGGTGCACGTTTACCTATGTAACAAAACTGCACGTCCTGCACACATGTCCTGAAACTTAAAATTAAACTAAAATTAAATTGAATTGAATTGAATTGAATTAAATTAAATTAAATGTTTTAAAAAAGATCAGATGAATCTGATCTTTGTTTTTGCACCTCCTGTCTTTCAAATAAAGTTTTATTGGCACAGAAAACAAAAAGAAACCTATTTGTTGAATCTTTTGTGTTACTCTTTAGTACCCAAGTCCTGGAAGAAGAAGTTTTTGTTTTGTTTTGTTTCTTACTTTTCTCTCCTTATGAAGAAAACGCAAGTTCACCCACACAACATGCCTTGTGAGCCCTGCTGCCTGTAAGAATCTTTTCTTTCTCGTCCCCTCTGGCCTTCTCTTATATGAATTAGGTCAATTGATTTAAGTCTTGGGTCCTTCTCTAATGATTTCACTGTACAAAACTATAAAGAAATTATGGATCCTTAGAATAATAGAAGGGAACAAATGTCAACATCCTTGTTCTAGGGATGAGGAAATTGACAGAAGGCCACAATGCAATTTGTTCAGAGTCAAGCAGGAGGTTAGTGGCAGGATGAAATATAGAATATAGGTTTCCTCAACATCCATCCAATGCTCTTGATACACACTAAATAGAATATTAGATCTAAAAGTAGTTTATAAAATGCAGTGTAAGTACAATAAAATATTAGAAAGGCTGAATACAATGTATGCATTTATTTAACAAATATCTCCATTTTCAAAAAACTTACATTTTAGTGCATATGACATATAATAAACAAACTCAGAAGTAAATAGAGAACATGATATTTCAGATGTGTTAAATGTCATAATGAAAGAGCAAGAAGAGAAAGGGAATAGGGAACCAAAGAAGTAATGGTAATTATATTTTTAGAAGATTGTTCAGAGAAAGTCTCACTCATGTGGTGACATCTGAGCAAAGACAAATTTGTTTCATGCTTCTCTAACCGCATGAAAGGGTCTTTTCCCATCCTCTCCCGACCAATTATCACTCATTTTCAGTGACATTCTCTCCAAGAGAACTTTTGGGACCTACTAGTAACCTGAACAATTGGTTTGTCAGTCATAAACTTGGTTTGATTAATTACAATTATCACAGTTTGAAACTGTATACTTATATATTTGTTAGCCTCTCTGTCTCCCCTACTAATTTATTACCCTCATGAGGCTCTTTTCAGCAATATATCAGCAGCACCCAGAATAATGATTAGCTCATAGCAGTATTTGAGTAGTTGTTTAATGAATGAATGGATAGAAGGATAGATAGATGGGTGGGTGGGTAGGGGGTGAACAGATGGATGGGTGGATGAATGAAAGTATTGATGGGTAGACAAATGGATGAGTGGACGGATAGAGGGATAAATGGATGGAAGGATAAACAGATGGAGCGGAAGTTCGTAGAAATGTAGAACAGGTGTGGTTAACAGTCTCCAAAGATGGTGTCATCAATTTCTTCCCTCCCTACAGATATATGCTGCAACTGACATGAAAGTGGAGTCTAACTATTTTCATCTCCATTCCAGATGGGCCTTTGTGACTTACTCAATAGAATGTGGCAGAAGTGACATTTCAGAACTTCTGAAACTATGACAAGAAGTCCCGCAGCATCTTCCTGCATCTCTTGGAGTATTCAGCCTGGGAGAAGCCTGCTGCCATGTTAGAAGTCTGCTATCTTGAAACCTCAATGCTGGGCCGGGCGCGGTGGCTCAAGCCTGTAATCCCAGCACTTTGGGAGGCCGAGATGGGCGGATCACGAGGTCAGAAGATCGAGACCATCCTGGCTTACACGGTGAAACCCCATCTCTACTAAAAAAATACAAAAAACTAGCCGGGTGAGGTGGCGGGCGCCTGTAGTCCCAGCTACTCCGGAGGCTGAGGCAGGAGAATGGCGTAAACCCG
>NW_012103332.1:2435626-2439814 GCF_000951045.1 Mandrillus leucophaeus | reverse complement strand
GCATTTCAACTTTTAACCTTCTCAGCCTGTTCCTACCAGGCACTTCTTAATGTGGTCTTCTGCAGGAAAATCGGAGGAGCGAAACCCAAGTGAGTGGCTGTTGCACACCGCCACAGGGAAATTGCTCTTTCTTATGTCTTTTCCTGAAATCTGTTCTGAAAGGCACTTTACATAGCTTTGGTTACCGGCAAGAATGTGATGCATACTTTGGTTGAACCCCCCAATGTCTTATTTAGGCCTGTATAAGTAATTTGGGAAAGTGAGCCATAATCTTAACATCTCTTTCGATGCACAAGTGAAGTGAAATGTTCTAAATGCATGCTTATGCTAGTGTCATTGAATATGGCCACTCGTTTTTCTTTCTTTTGCGTGCTTGCTTGATTTTTAACTTAATTGTATTTTAATATAACCTATTTGATGTAATTGAGTATTAATACTGTCAGTATTAAAGTGTACAATTTGGTGCATTTAAACAAATGTATACACTCCTGTAACCATCATCACAATGAAGATATTTAAAGTTTTCATTGCCATAGACAGTTCTGTAATTTTTTCTCCCTTTCCAGTCAAATCCACCTGCCACCTGGCACCCGACCCCTAGCCCAGCTCCAGAGGCCACTGCTTTCTTCATTTCTATTACCATAGATGAATTTTACCTGTTCTTGAATTTCATATCAGAGGAAGCGTACGGTATGACCCTTGTGTCTGACATTTTCGTCATTCAGCTGTGTTATATTCATTGACATATTTATGTTTATTCATTCCTTTGTTGATGGACATTTTGGTGTTTTCACTATTTCAAATAAGAATGCAATCAATATTCTTGTACAATTCTTGCTTCCAAACAGATGTTTCCATTTCTTTGTGTTAAATATCTAGGAGATAAATGGATGATTATAAAGTAAACACTTAACATTATAAGAAATTGGCATACAGTTTTCCAAAGTTGCTGTTTTACATTCCCACTCGTAGTGTATCACAGTTGCAGTCATTTTGCAGTCTCTCCAAAATTTGATATTCTAAATCTTTTAAATTTGAGCCATTCCAGTTGGTGTATAACGATATTTCATTGTGACTGCAATTTATATTTCTCTATTATCTAACCTTGATGAGTATCTGTTCATGTTCTTATTAAACATTCATATATCTTGTTTTGTGAAGTATCCACCCAAGTGTTTTGCTCACTACTTTTAAATTATTTTTTCTTTTTTTTGTTATTGAGCTGTAAGTGTTCTTTGTATATTAAGGAAACAGGTTTATTGTCAGATACACGATTATGAATTATTTCTTCCAATCTGTGACTTAGCTCTTCAAAGTTGACACCTGATGAACTGAAGTTTTCTTTTTTGTAACTTTTATTTTAGGTTTAGAAATACATGTGCAGGTTTGTTACGCAGGTAAACTCGTGTCATGGGGCTTTGTTGTGCAGATTATTTTGTCGCTTAGGTATTAACCCCATTAGTAATAATCCATTAGTTATTTTTCCTGATCCTCTCTCTCCTCCCAACCTCCACCATTTTTGCTTACCCTTGTGGATCAAGATTGGAAATTGGGACAAGAATAAATACAAATAAGTGTACTTTTTCAGGGGTAGAAGGATGATACCTAGTCATGTAATTGCAGAGTACCTGAGTCAGGATCTGAGCACCCCACTGCTGAGGTCTCTAGAGTGAACCTGGGTTTAAAGAGCTGTGTTCTGGTCTGGGATAAAAGAGACCCTTTCCTGATAGGCCCCAGTGTGTGGTATTCCCCTTTTTGTGTACATGTGTTCTCATAATTTCACTCCCACTTATAAGCAAGAACATATAGTATTTGGTTTTCCGTTCCTGCGTTAGTTTGCTAAGGATAATAGCCTCAAGCTGCATCCATGTCCCTGCAAAGGATATGATCTCACTCTGTTTTTATGGCTGCATAGTATTCCATGGTGTATATGTACCACATTTTCTTTATCCAGTCTATCATTGATGGGTATTTAGATTGATTCCATGTTTTTGCAAACTATGTATCCGACAAAGGTCTAATATCCAGCATCTATAAGAAATTTAAACAAATTTACAAGGAAAAACAGCCCCTTTATAAAGCGAGCAAAGGACCTTGACAAACACTTTCAGAAGAAGACATACAAGCAGCCAATAATCATATGAAGTTTTCATTTTTTATAAAATCAAGTTTTTCATTTCATTTTTCTTTAGTGGGTGTTGTTTTTTGAATTCTAAGAAAACTTTACTCATACCAAGGACACAAATATATTTTCTGTATCTTCTTCTAAAACTTTTACACTATTAGCTTTTACATTTAGCATTGCAATCTATCTTGAGTTATTTGTATGAGGTGATGTATGGTTTAAAACTTCTTTTTTTAATTTGTAAAATACAGATATCCACATTTTTTAGCATTATTATTGAAAACACTGTTACATTACCCATTGAATTGCTATGACACTTGTATTAATCTGTTCTCATGCTGCTAATAAAAAGATACCCAAGACTGGGTAATTTATAAAGGAAAGAGGTTTAATTGCCTCACAGTTCTACATGGCTGGGGAGGCCTGACAATCATGGTGGAAGGTGAATGAGGAGCAAATTCACATCTTACATGGCGGCAGGCAAGAGAGCTTGGGCAGTGAACTCCCAATTATAAAACCACCAGATCTCGTGAGGCTTATTCACTACCATGAGAACTGTATGGGAGAAATCACCCCCATGATTCCATTATCTTCGCCTGGCCCCACCCTTGACATGTGGAGATTGTTATAATTCAAGGTGAGATTTGGGTGGGGATGCAGCCAAATCATATCAACACCTCAATGAAAGACCACTTGAAAGTATATATCTGACGTCTTTATCAGGTTTACTTATGTGTTCTCTGTTATAATCTATTAATTTATTTGCCTGTGTTTATGTTAATAACACACAGTCTTCATTCTTGTAAGTAGTAGTTGTAGTGTATCTTGCAATGAGGTAATGTAAGTTCTCCTACATGGTTCTTCTTTTTCAAAATAAGTTTTAATGTCATCTTGTCAATTTTTACAAAAGTCCCATGGGATTTTTCACTGAAATTGAGTTGAATCCATTGGATTTTGTAAGTGCAAAATCCGATCATCTAAATACAGCTTTGTTTTTATCAATCCCAGTTTTTATGTGTTTCATCTTCACATTTTCTTGCCCTATTGTCCCGGCTAGAACCAGCAATACAAATGTCCACTGGCATTTCTTGTAGTGAAAGTTTGTTGTTATTGGATTCTCTCATTATTAGTTTATTCCAAAACTGTCTTTTTTGCCTTTCCTTAAGTAGATGCTTTTCCGTGATATGGAATCGTAGTATGAAACATTTTTCCTCCCTCTCAGCACTTCAAGGTTGCCATTCCCCTGTCTTCTGCCTCACGTTGTTTTGATGAAAAATTAACCATAATTACTATTGTTGTTCCTTGCTTTTGACATGCCTTTTTTCCCTCTAATTAATTGTAGAAATTTCTCTTTATATTGGCTTTTAGCCATTTGGCAATGATATGCCTTGGTGTTGTTTTATTTGTATTGATTGCTTGGCACTCGCTGAGACTCTATAATGTCTCGGAGAGGATTTGCAGCATTTTTGCTTACCCCTTTGGATCAAGATTGGAAATTGGGACAAGAATAAATATAAATATGTGTACTTTTCAGGGGTAGAAGGATGGGATACCTAGTAATGTAATTGCAGAGTACTTGAGTCAGGATTTGGGCACCCCACCGCTGGGATCTCTAGAGTGAACCTAGGTTTAAAGAGCTGTGTTCTGGCTCTAGGTTAAAGAGGCCCTTCCTACCACCACTTCTGTTCCCAGGTTTCTACAGGTATTACCTTTCTTTGAGCTACGAGTACTCTTAAACCCTGTGATATAAACAGTTTGCGAGACATAAGCTTAGTAAACACTTTATGATACCAGTTACTAGAGGCACAGAGCATGATGTTGGTTGGCTTTTCTCTCTGTACTTTTTTTACTTTTATTTTTTGAGACAAGGTCTAACTCTGTCAGACTGGAGGGCAGTGGCATGATCATAGCTCACTGCAGCCTCAAACTCCTAGGCTCCAGTGATCCTCCCACCTCAGCCTCCTGAGTAGCTAGGACCACAGGCATGTGCCGTCACACATGGCTAATTTTTTGCAGAGACAAGGTCTTACTATGTTGCCCAGACTGGTCTTGAACTCCTGGGT
>NW_012103332.1:2426781-2431261 GCF_000951045.1 Mandrillus leucophaeus | reverse complement strand
AACCCGGGAGGCGGAGCTTGCAGTGAGCTGAGATCCGGTCACTGCACTCCAGCCTGGGCGACAGAGCAAGACTCTTGTCTCAAAAAAAAAAAGAAAGAAAGAAACCTCAATGCTGTGAAGAAGCTTAAACTAGGCATGTGGAGAGGTCACACGGAAGGAGAGAAACCTGACCAGCCCCCAGGTATCTCAGCCCAAATGTCAATCTCCAGTCTTAGTTGTCATCTGTTTTCAACTGCCTGAGAGAATTCAAGCAAGAAGAGTTCACCTGAGCCTAACTGTCCACAGGACAATAGGGGGCCACACTAAATTGTTGCTTTAAATCACTAAGTTTTGGAGCATTTTGTTACATAACAGGGGATAACTGGAATGTCTGGGAAAATAACATATTGAGAAGCTTACATTGTCATTTGAAACAGTAATAGAAATAGAAATGGTGGGTGTGAATAGATCTATTCTATAGATGAAAAAAAAAATGAAGATTACAGAAGCCAATTGACAGCCAAGAAATGGCACAATGAGAATTACAATCCAAGCCTAGAATTTAAAGAGAGACAAGAGATAGACAAAAAAGAGGATGAGATGAAAACAAAAGACTTTATACCTTCATTGTGTTTAATGTTTTATCCAATCTTTCTTAGATGAAGTCAAGAATATATAATCCAAATGGTTTTCCCTAAATTAAATGTTTGGTTTTTTTAAATGCCCTGCCCACCCTACAGGATTGCACATGTGCTACGACTGAAAAATAAAAGTAAAGAAAAGAAAGTTTTCTGTGCTTGGAATAGCAAGAGTCTCTGTCCTCTCACTCTTCACAGCATCTGGGAAACATGTCCTCAAACTCTTGGGTCCTTCTAGCTGGTTTTGGACTTGATCCAATCATTTAGTAACTACCACAATGCCCAATACAGCAAAAAGTTCAAAGCTACTTCCTGTTAATTAGCCAAGGCAGTTTTGAGGGTCCCAGCTGTGCAATTCATTTTCATGTGCAGTATCCCCAATTAGGCCAACTCTATCTGAAATTTCTGGATCCACAACTTGATAATCAGTGGAGAGATGCACCAAGCAAAGATAAGGTCAAAGTAGATTTTCTTTAGTGGTTCCCCCAAGACAACACTTCAAAATCACTTACCAGAGAAAAAACTATATTTCATATACTTCATGAAAATAAATGTGCAGTCCTAGAAGGGAAAGTATCCGTGATTAAATACCTGACCATTTCTCTTTATGCTATAACCTAAAAGAACAAAAATAAGATTCTTTTTTCGACTTGTTTGAGCCCACTTCTCATATTTTGAAATAAACTGCCCATCAGTGACAGGCTTCCCCTCCCAGATAAATGGGTCAAAAGAACCATGTTAGATTGCTGATCTAAAAATTCCTTTAGCTGTAACTGCCTGCCGTGTCAATGCTCTTTCATTAAAAAAGTGGTATTTTCTGCATAAACAATATAGAAGACCCATTGATCACAGTGCCTGGCATGCCAACACCCCCTTTTCTTTTTTTCCTTTTTTTTTTTTTTGAGACAGAGTCTATGTCACCCAAGCTGGAGTGCAACGGTACGGTCTTGGCTCACTGCAACCTCTGCCACCAGGGTTCAGGTGATTCTCCTGCCTCAGCCTCCCGAGTAGCTGAGACTACAGGCACACACCATCACACCCAGCTAATTTTTTAGTTTTGGTAGAGATGGGGTTTCACTATGTTGGCCAGGCTGGTCTTGAACTCTTGATCTGGTGATCTGCCTGCCTCAGCATCCCCGAGTGCTGGGATTATAGGTGTGAGTCACTGTGGCTGGCCTAACACCACCTTTGTAAAGAAATTCCTCTCCCAAAGGACCTGAAGAAGTGGACAATACCAAGAGACATGCTTGATTGACTAAGGCAGCAAATCCTGGAGCCAGCCAGTGCCGTGTCATCTTCCATTCACATGGAAAACCAGCCTGACCAATCAAATCGTTTCTCTCTCTGGGATTCAGAGACATTGACCAAAAGCAGCACTAGCAGAGGCAGCTGCTGCTCAAAGCCATAGCAGAGTGACAGGTGAGGGAGGCATGCTGGGTCTCAAGTGAGCCAAAGTGAAGTATAGCCTATAAAATAGAGAGATGAATTAAAGAGTGCAAAAAGCCAGCTGATAGAAAAAGGAAGTTGAAGTAGATGTGAAATGTGAAATGGAGTCATCCTGAGGTGGTGAATGAAACCATGCAGGCAGGAAAAGACAAAGAGAGATTAGCTAGTTCCTGGACAGCCTTGGCTCCTGAATACCACTTGGCCTTCTAAATCCAGGACGGGCTCTGGTCTTTGAGTATATCTTTACAACTTCTTTTTCACTTAAAGTGGCTGGAGTGAGCTACAGTCCTTTAAGAGCATGGTGGCAATGTGCTTTACAGTGAAAACTGCCTGGACCCAGCCTTAAAGTTTAGAAAAGGCTTCTGCTGGCCAGGCACAGTAGCTCACGCCTGTGATCCCAGCACTTTGGGAGGCCGAGGCAGGTGGATCACGAGGTCAGGAGATCAAGACCATCCTGGCTAACACGGTGAAACTCCGTCTCTACTGAAAATACAAAAATTTAGCCGGGCATGGTGGTGGGAGCCTGTAGTCCCAGCTACTCGGGAGGCTGAGGCAGGAGAATGGTGTGAACCCCGGAGGCGGATCTTGCAGTGAGCCGAGATCGGGCCACTGCACTCCAGCCTGGGTGACAGGGTGAGACTCTGTCTCAAAAAAAAAAAAAAAAAGAAAAGAAAAGAAAAGGCTTCTGAGATTACCTCCTCAGTGCTGGGCATACAGAATCATGTTTCACAGGGAAGACGTGACATAAATGGGCGACATAGGTGGAGAGGTAGGAAACTGGCCCACCCCAGTGTTCTCATTTGGAATGTGAAAAACCTTGTAAGCACAATTAAGCTTGGACTACCGCCCATGAAGTGCTGAGCTGTCTTTCCTTCCTCTCTGATGCCTGCTCCATGTTTCAGCAAGAAAACACAGGAAATCTCCCGACTGGGAGGCTTCTTTGTGCTCTGTGGCACCTTTTCTCATCTCACTCCCATGCACGTGCAGCCACCACCCCGAGGTTCTTGTCTGGCTCTTGCTAATCAAAATTCTTTAGAACCTAATGTTTCTCCTCTTTATGCTCCTGCACAGGCCCAAGGATGGGGGCCTTTTCTTTGTCTTGTTTTGTTTTTTATCCACCAGTTCCTGGAAACAATTTAAGTTCTTTCTTATCTTTCTCTTTAGCCCCAATTAATAGCAGCCTTGCTTTTACCTCCATATAAGCAATATATGTTTATTGCAGATAATCTGAAAAATACAGAAGAAACGACAGAAGAAACAGTTTTCAATGTAGAAACAACCAATATTAACATATTAATATACTTTTTCTGATTTATTTTCTATGAATGTATTTATTTATAGATATAAGATATATTTTTGAATCACATATAATCTGACATTTTCTCTTAACATGATTTTATGAATATTTTAGATTATCATGAAATATCTTCAAAAACGTTATTTTAAAGTTGCTGCAGAATATCCTATTAGAGGGGAAGACAAATGATTTACTCAGCTTTTCCCCATTGTACATTTACAGTAGTTCAACGCACCATTGATCATAGTTCTTCCAGAGCGGTTTATCTGATAACCTCGGTCTCATCATAGTACAGATGGCAAATGTACCAGGTGATGTGGAGGGTAAGGGACTAAGAGTGACCTCTGCAACCAGCCTGCCGGCGTTTAATTCCACCTGCGCCATTTACTTACGCATATGCTCAGACAAGTTGTTTAACATTTTGTACTTCAGTTTTCTCACCTGAAATGGGGATAATAAAAGTTCTTTTCTCACAGGTTCATGGGAAGATTAAATGAATTAATACCTCTAAACTGCTTACACACTGAATGGTTGTTATTATTAGGGCACCGTTAGGGAGAACAGCTGTTCCCATTTGTGATGTTGATTTTCATCAACTGAGGAATGGAACTCTTCAGTAGGACTCCTGGCCTCTTTCACATTCTCCCTCTTCCTGGATAGTCTTCAGAAGAAGGTAGACCTACCTTCTTTGGAAGGTAGTGGTGGTGGCTTTGGAAAAAGACATGGGTATATGCAGTGTGGTAGGCTGAATAGTGGTTCCCAAGAAAGATATGTCTAAGTCCTAATTCTTAGAACCTGTAAATGTGAACTTATTTAGCAGAAGAGTATTTGCCCAATGTAATCAAGAATCTCAGCCGGGTGCGGTGGCTCACGCCTGTAATCGCAGCACTTTGGGAGGCCGAGGGGGCGGATCATGAGGTCAGGAGATAGAGACCATCCTGGCTTACATTGTGAAACCCCATCTCTACTTAAAATACAAAAACAAAAAAACTAGCCGGACGAGGTGGCGGGCGCCTGTACTCCCAGCTACTCGGGAGGCTGAGGCAGGAGAATGGCGTGAACCCGGGAGGCGGAGCTTGCAGTGAGCCGAGATCGCGCCACTAAACTCCAGCCTGGGCGA
>NW_012103332.1:2424061-2426711 GCF_000951045.1 Mandrillus leucophaeus | reverse complement strand
CAAAGTGCTGAGGTTACAGGCATGACCCACTGCGCCTAGCCTCTCTCTACTTCTGATTTAGCATTGCAGTTTCTGTTCTACCCTGAGATCACAGTAACTTCATGGTACTTTCTTCTGCTTAACAATGTGTCTCTATCCCATCTGCCATCCCCTCATATTCCTGATAGGAAACACACACACTCACACACACACACACACACACGCCTTTTAGGGATGGATTCTCTTATCTCCTAAGTTAAATTTCCTGATATTTTTCCTTCTCCAAACACACACACACACAGACACACACACACAATGTAATATAGGGTTTTTTTCCATTTTGTTAATTGATTCTACAGATGGTATTAATGACTGGTACTGGCTTGTACCAAGTCAAGTGCTGCCCATATTTCCTTGATTCTTACCATTCCAGTCAATTCTGTACTATTTTGACTATCAGCACCTGCATCCTTTTGCCTGCGGCTTCCTCTCTGTCTTCCAAGACCCACCCTGTCCGTACATACTATGATCTGAAAACCACGTATTTGTGTGCCATCTTCTCCCTGAGAGCAAACCCCAGTGAATAATTGGAAATAACTGGTGTATGAACACACACAGCCCCCTCAATTGTTCTAGGATGACTCTGAAGCATACATTCTATTTTTATTTTCCTGAGTTTTTCAGAGGGGTGAGCTCCAGTTGCCCCAGTGGCGACTTGTTTAATACTATACCTCTGATACCACGTTGTCATTCTTCCCTACCTTGCTTCCCTATCCCCTATCAATGTCACCTAGGATTAACCCTAGGTAAAAATTTACGCTTGAATATTTGTTTTAGGATGTGCTTCTGTGGGGACTCAGGTATCACATTTACATGTTAAAAGAGATCCTCAATGCTTCAATCCTGAAGAGAGTCTTGCAAATTTTTTAGGTTTTTTTTTTTTTTTTTTTTTTTTTTCCTGGCTATCAGAATATATGTGAATATTTATGCCTAAGAACAAGGGTTTCCTATTTTCCAGGCCATCCGCTTGGGTCTAAGTAACAATCACACTTGATTCCCTGGGGGTGACTCACCAGCTGTCTTTGGACTTGTAGTTCAGTTTGAAATGCCTCCTGGTGCTCCTCCCCATCTGGTATGAGACCTTCGCACATTCCGGAAACCCTCCTTGTGCCTTAGTCCTACTGTTGCTGTGCCTACCTGCAGAGCACACTTCCAGAGGTAAAGGGCTCCATTTCTGTGTCACTCACTGATGGGACCTTTCCGCCATGCTGCCCATGCAATGGCCACCTGGTTAAGCTGCCTTGATGGTGGCAACAGAAGTGACCTGCTGCAATGGTTTTTCCTATCTACTAGGCTAAATTTCCTGATTTTGTTTCTTTGCCAACCCCCTCATAGAAATCGTTTATGCATGGATAACTAAGCCAGATCATCACAGGTCAGACCACATACTGGTGAGCTTTAAAAAGCATTTGTTGAACACTGCATGTTCTCCCTTACAAGTGGGAGCTGAACAGTGAGAACACCTGGACATGCAAGAAGGGGAACGACACACACTGGGGCCTGTCGACAGGGCATGTGGAGGGAGCACATCAGGATAAAGAACTCATGCATGTGGGGCTTAATCCTCGGTCATGGGTTGATAGGTGCAGCAAGCCACCATGGTGCACGTTTACCTATGTAACAAAACTGCACGTCCTGCACACATGTCCTGAAACTTAAAATTAAACTAAAATTAAATTGAATTGAATTGAATTGAATTAAATTAAATTAAATGTTTTAAAAAAGATCAGATGAATCTGATCTTTGTTTTTGCACCTCCTGTCTTTCAAATAAAGTTTTATTGGCACAGAAAACAAAAAGAAACCTATTTGTTGAATCTTTTGTGTTACTCTTTAGTACCCAAGTCCTGGAAGAAGAAGTTTTTGTTTTGTTTTGTTTCTTACTTTTCTCTCCTTATGAAGAAAACGCAAGTTCACCCACACAACATGCCTTGTGAGCCCTGCTGCCTGTAAGAATCTTTTCTTTCTCGTCCCCTCTGGCCTTCTCTTATATGAATTAGGTCAATTGATTTAAGTCTTGGGTCCTTCTCTAATGATTTCACTGTACAAAACTATAAAGAAATTATGGATCCTTAGAATAATAGAAGGGAACAAATGTCAACATCCTTGTTCTAGGGATGAGGAAATTGACAGAAGGCCACAATGCAATTTGTTCAGAGTCAAGCAGGAGGTTAGTGGCAGGATGAAATATAGAATATAGGTTTCCTCAACATCCATCCAATGCTCTTGATACACACTAAATAGAATATTAGATCTAAAAGTAGTTTATAAAATGCAGTGTAAGTACAATAAAATATTAGAAAGGCTGAATACAATGTATGCATTTATTTAACAAATATCTCCATTTTCAAGAAACTTACATTTTAGTGCATATGACATATAATAAACAAACTCAGAAGTAAATAGAGAACATGATATTTCAGATGTGTTAAATGTCATAATGAAAGAGCAAGAAGAGAAAGGGAATAGGGAACCAAAGAAGTAATGGTAATTATATTTTTAGAAGATTGTTCAGGGAAAGTCTCACTCATGTGGTGACATCTGAGCAAAGACAAATTTGTTTCATGCTTCTCTAACCGCATGAAAGGGTCTTTTCCCATCCTCTCCCGACC
>NW_012103332.1:2413803-2424011 GCF_000951045.1 Mandrillus leucophaeus | reverse complement strand
TGAACCCGGGAGGCGGAGCTTGCAGTGAGCCGAGATCGCGCCACTAAACTCCAGCCTGGGCGACAGAGCGAGACTCCATCTCAAAAAAAAAAAAAAGAAAAAAAAGAAAAAAGAAAAAGAAAAAAAAGGAAAAGACTCTCAAAATCATCCTGGATTCAAGACAGGCCTCATAACCAATGACAGATGTCCTTTTAAGAGAAGAGGCAGAAGAATCTTTGATGAGACAAAGAGAAAGTGATGAGAAGACCCACATGAAGACAGAGGCAGAGACGGAAGCGATGCGGCCACAAGCTAAGTTAACTCCTGAACCCACCAGAAGCTGGGAAAGAAAAGGCAAGATTCTGCCCTAGAGGCTTGGGAAGGACCACAGCCCTACCCACTCTGACTTCTGGACCCCACAACTGTGAGAAAACAAATTTCTGTTGTTTTAAGCCACCAGGTTTGTAGCACTTTGTTATGGCAGCCTTCAGGAAGTAATTCATGCTGTCCAGGCCCTTTGGCTGGGTAGTCAGAACACATGTTCTAAGCTGCTGCTCCAGGTCCTAATCCTCACGTGGGCGGCTTTGGCACGGTCTTTGCTGGGGTGAGTGAATATGTCCAAAGCTGAAGATAACGATCAGGAAGCTTACCTGGCAACGGATATCCATGACACTTTCTTCCATTTCAGCTCTTTTAAATGATACTGATGTATTAAAAGATGTCTTCTGATCTCCGTATGACTCACTCCTCCTTGTCTTCCTTTCAGTTGTGTAGAACCCAGGAGAGAAACCCCAGTACCTACAATAAACTTCTGTGAGTTTTATCTTTAAACTCATTTCTCCTATCTGCTCTTAGGGTAAGAGTGGCATCCTTTTATGCAAGGGCCTGAGCGTATTTAACTGCCTTCACACACTCTCTCATTTTCTCCACTTCTTATTCTTTCATCTTTTCTTTGGATGATTTCGGAAGGTTCCTGTCCTGTCTCAGACTCTGAGGATCTCAGCACTGAATGCTGGGTGCTTGCCTGTGACTTGCTGCTTGACTTTGTTCTCTCTGAACCTCTCAATGCCTACCCAGTACTGTGTTCAATTTGTTCCTGCCTCTTTGGGCTTGACCCGGCATAACCTTCCTTGTTCTCCATCTCTCTTTGCAGCACTCTCAGAGCCTCAAGACCGTGTATTAACAAACCCTGTGATGCAGAATAATGTGACAATTTTGATGTGGATTCTCATCCCATGTGACAAGAAAAGCATAAAATATGGTGCGATATTTTTATTGAAGTTTTATGCACTGTAGTTTTTATGTTCTGTTTCTCCAATCCAATCACATATTTTCCATATGCGAAATTTAGTGTTTCCATTGCAATCCATGCCTGAAACTCCACACTATTAACAAAGCTATCGTCCTGACTACCACTTAACTGAGAGATGCCTGGTAATGCTAATGACTTCATATTCCTAATTCTCATTTGTTCAACTAGATTTAAAAAACCTGGGAAAATATGGTTCTTAAATCTTACCAAGAGGGGCTTTTGCCCAGAGCTCTGTGCTTTAAAGTATCCAGTAAAGCACACACACACACACACACACACACACACACACACACACACACACAAGCACACACACATTTATTAAACAAAACAGGAATGGCTCTTTTACTTGTGATCTGATACTTCATGCAGACACAGAACAACCTTCGCCATAAACCTCCTTTTCTGTTATCCACACTATTCTAGCTCTGGGAAAGTCTTCTCATATCTCCTGCCTTATGTCCTTGAAGAAGAGATGCCTGCATCTAAAATTCTTGAAGGTTTGTGAGTTATGCCAACTACTGACTTTAAACATGGGTACTGCTTCGGTATCCAGGAAGGACTTGAGCAAGAAAGTACTGAAGTAAGAGAAAAGACAAATTTCTTAGTTTACCCCACCTTCTCTTTCAGATGGTTTGAATGAATGAAATAAATCGTTGCATAATAAGGAATGGCTTGGCAGTCATGACAAGAGCTCATTTTGTTTTAATTCATGGTATCAAAGCTATGCAAGAAGTAGGCAGTGGGGTATAGCATATTTAAATAGTTCACTTTTTATGCATAACATTTAAATATTTAGCCATATAGTTTGTAGCCCTGCATTTGTTCTCTTGCTCTGAGTCCTGCAAAGGAGAAGGGTAGACCTGGAGGAAGGAGCAAATTACGTCTGATGCTCCTCAGCCTGCTTTCAGGATTTTGCTCAAGACAACTCTTGATGCATTTGAGAAGTATTGATGCATGTTCTTCAGATGAACCGAAGCTAAATATCAGAGGCTGAATCTTTTTGCAGGAATGACAAAGTGATCAGTTTTGAGACTCACATTGAGGCAACCAAAATTTGCTTACCAGGGGAACCTCAGACAGAAAACAATTTAACTCAACTTTGAGTAGTATTAGTGGAGTACAGGAAGAGATAGGAAAAGGGTGCCTCTGCAGGCAGAGACAGGAAAGGGCAGTAAGAAGAGCGTTTTTGAGAATGGAACAGTCTTAAAACAGGCATGATTCCCAAAGGTGTCATTTTTCTCTCCTGCAACTAAGAATGCAAATAAAGTTCCTTCCACAAAAGACGGAAGCAGGGACCATGAGAAGCAATCACAGGAGGAGGAAAGTGCGGGGGAAATGAGGAACCATCTGCAAATTACATGCGTAGACTTTCACCAGCCACACAGAAATGCACAAAATACATGAAGGCTGAACTTTGACTGCAGGCAGCTCTGGAGTCAGAGAACTGAACAGTCATCCCATCAGTTAAGACGCTAGAAAGAAAGTAGCCAGCGTTCCCGAGTTGGACTAGCCAGAATGAGCACAGAGCATCAGGATCCTGGAAAAAAGTAATTGGTGGTTGTGTACATTTGTCAGATCATAATTACTGTAGGTATTTATAAATGGTTCAGTTTATCATGAAGATATGATTATTTGCAATTAACCCTGCTCTCTTGATGAAATACTAAACTAACAACTTCCTCAGGCATTATCAAGAAAGAGGTCATGCCAACAAGAAATTTCATAAAAGTTCCTGTTTCCAGATAGGGTAATCCACAAAAATATACTTTTTACTGCATGAGAAAAGGAAAACAAATGAAATGGGAGTAAAGAAAATGCATAATGCAAATGCTGTGCCCTAAGATCGCTTAATATATTATGTTATCCAATCACCATAACACCAAGAAAGAAAACTGGTATGATCTCCAAACTACAAGTGAGCAATCTAAGACATGTAGTGTGTAATTAATATGCCCAAGGTCATATAGCTTGTAAGTGGCCCTACTGGGATTCAAATTCAGGACATCTCATTTTAAAACCCGGATTCATAGCACTTAGCACTCAATTCCTGGCCCAAATCACATATAGTATAAGTCAACACATACAGTTGACTTGAGACCGCCCAGAGATGAAATGATTAGCTAGTGCATTAATTTCCTGTTGCTGCTGTAGTAAATTATTACAAACGCAGTGAATTAAACCAACATACATCTAGGTATTATCTCATATTTCTGGATGTCAGAAGTCCAAAAAGGGTCACTAGGGCCGTACGTCTTTTGGAAGCTCTAAAGGATTATCCATTTCCTTGCCTTGCCTTTTCCAGCCTCTGGAAGCTACTCATTTCCTCGACTCATGGTACCTTCCCCTGTCCATCTTCAAAGCCCATCACTCCAACCTCTGTTTCTGTTATCACATCTTTTTACTGACTTTGTTTCTCCTTTCTTCCTCTTAAAAAGATTCGTATGATTACTTTGAGCCTACCTAGACAATCCCGGATAATTTCTCTGTTTCGAGATCCTTAATTACGTCTGCAAAGTCCCGTTCACTGTGTAAAGTAATGTACTCACAGGTTCCTGGGAGTAAAACACGGATAGCTTTAGAGGGCCATTGTTCAGCTTACCAATAGCTCTTTGTTGATTGATAGTGGCAGGTACATTGCAGATGTTTTGCCTTTATTGAGTGCTGGCAGAGTTCAGATTCTCCCATAAACAATGAAGGGTCAGAGTCTTTTCCTGGTCCTCCGCCCACCTGTATTAGACAGAACCTGCACTCCTATAATTGCAAAACAAAAGGTTCAGGGACATAATGGGAAACTTCATGTGGTCATCTCCTGCTTCTAGATGGCCAGGGGCTTAGCTTAGCAGAATCTATCAGCCAAGCATCCACACGGGCTTTTTGGAATGGGATGAGTCTGGAGAAAGCACTTGATTGAAGAAATGAGGATCTATACCCTGGGAGAATGATAGAAATGGCTTGCTTTGCATCAGAATTTACAAGCAAAATTTCATGGACTGCAAAAGAAGAATAAAAAGGGTTAAACTGACACTAAATACTTTTTTTTTTTTGTCTTGCCCTCAGAAACGCATCACTTATTAGCTCTCTAAATAGCTTAATCATGTTGGACTCCCATTTCTTTTGGAAAAATGGGAAGGATAATACCTTAGTAAAGATCACCAGGAAGATGGAACAAAATACTATTTACAATGAGAGTTTACCCCAATTCCTGGCATGTAGCTCAAAATTATGGTTACTTTCCTGTGGTTCAGTGCTGCATCCAGGGGGCTTCGCAGACTTGTTGCGTAACCTCTGGCTCTGTTTCTAAGAACCTTACTTTCCCTCACCAAATGATAGAAAAATAAATATTCACCTAATAGGTTTAACAAAATAAGACATTTTATCAGAGGTCACAATTCAAATGATGTAATCCATTTGCTATCAGCTTGAAACGTGGGGTTTATGTGACACATAAAAAATACACTCTTCAGGCCAGGTGCCATGACTCATGCCTGTAATCCCAGCACTTTGGGAGACCGAAGGGGTGGATCACGAAGTCAGGAGTGCAAGACCAGCCTGGCCAACATGGTGAAACCCCGTCTCTAAGAAAAATACAAAAATTAGCCAGGTGTGGTGGTGTGTGCCTGTAGTCCTAGCTACTCGGGAGGCTGAGGCAGGAGAATTGCTTGAACCTGGGAGCCAGAGGTTGCAGTGAGCAGAGATCATACCACTGCACTCCAGCCTGAGTGACAGAGCTAGACTCTGTCAAAAAAAAACAAAAAAAACAAAAAACAAAAAAAACACTGTAAATTTGAAACGTTTTAGTATTAATGAAAGAATGTATACTAGTAAGTGATTGAGTGCTGACCAAGCCAATGATGCCTCTCTCTGTTCTGCACTTGTTCTCAGGAGCCCTCTGTTCTAGAGCATCTTTTCTTTTCTCCATCTATTTAAACCGTAGTATCTTTATAATATACATCCAAGTCTCTCCTGCCCCTGTCTCATCTTGTGTCTTGCCCTTAATGCACTCAATTTTAGCTCAGTTCACATTAACTTGCGGTTTTCCATAAATAAGTCATCAATTGTATTATGAAAACCGAAGGTGCTATGCTGATTACCTTCTCATTGGAACTCTCCAAAACCGAGGCACTCACTCCACCATGGGCTCCAGGTTTTCTTTCTGGAAGTGGATGCTGGCCTTCCTGCAGGGATCTTCAATTGGGTTTGCTCAGAAGGAGACTCAGCAACAGGGATACAGGTGCAAGTAGGAAACATAAGTAGGGGAACAAAAAAGTGAAGTGGAAAGAATATGGGCAATAAAGCATTTGTTACTGTGGCTACTGGAGAATTCTAGAACAATGTAGAAGACGTGCCTCAGAGTCAGCCGGCCTGAGGGACTAGAGAAGTACGTTACTTCCACACAAACTCCTGTAGTCGTGTCTTTGCTTGAGGACTCCCAAAGGAGTGGGCAGGGGTGCTCCAGTATCTGTCTCTAGTTGGTGGCATCATGGACGTAGTGAAACCAAACTTTTGAGAAAAGAAATCTGGGATTGGTAATTGGAAATCCCCCAGGGCCAGGGTATGTGGGAGGGGCATGAGCCACAGGAATTGAAACATAAAACTAGAATAAAATCTGGACTCAAAACCCTACTTTTGCTAGACACCATCTAAAATCACATTACTCACCTTCCTTTCTCTAAACCACTTTCCCTTCTGAAAAATGAAGATTGTAGTATCTACCCGCAGGGGGCAATGGCTCATGCCTATAATCCCAGCACTTTGGGAGGCCAAGGTGGGCAGATCTCTTGAACCCAGGAGTTTGAGAACCGCCTGGGCAACATGGCGAAACCCCACCTCTACAAAAAAAAAAAAAAAAAAAAAAAAAATGGCATGCACCTGTAATCCCAGCTGGGTGTAATGTCCTGCACCTGTGGTCTCAGCTACTTGGGAGACTGAGGTAGGAGGATTGCTTGGGCCTGGGAGGTTGAGGCTGCAGTGAGCCATGATGGTGTCATTGCAGCCCAGCCTGGGTGACAGAATGGGACCCTGTGCCCCAAACAAAAAATCTACCTTTTGAAATTGCTCTAAAAATGAAATAAAATAACTGAATTAGTATAGTGCCTAGGTCATTTAAATGATAACAGTTATTATTATTATTAAGCCAGTATTAGCATAACACAATAGCCTGCATAGGTATCTAATAAATATGTACTGAGTCTAAATTTATATATAATGAAATTCTATTTTAAAAGCTCCAAAAGGCATTTAACTTGAATTTTTCCTATTTGTATTTTTCCATCATCATATCCAGAATGCCAGAAAATTACAGATGTTATGGAAAATAATTTTTCAAACATCAGGGACGTGTTTTAATATATGTTAACAGAATGACCTTGCTTTTCAACACTCCACAGAAAATAAACTAATTAGAAGGAATGAAAGAACATGAAAAGGAAAATATTATTCAAACAGGACATGAAAAGAGAGCTACTCTTCAAGTATTTATAGGGTTTTGGCCCCAGAGTTTTCCATGTTTTCATCTCCATTCAATAGCCTCGGGAAGATGGGGGAGGGCACATTTTGTCATGTGGTGAGATGAGGAGCACCTTCAGGGAGTGACAAGGTTGAGTGGACGTTGCATCCTGCCAGGAGGGACCGGTAGGTGCCCCCTGCCTCCTTTCTCCAGGTATCAGATGGTGAATGGGAAGAAATGGAAAGTAAAAAAGATTCTGAATTTGAGAGATTTCAAAGGTACATAGGTTTTTTCAAAAGCAGAGGAGACTCTTGGCTGTCCCAATAGTTCCAGTTCCTTAGGTTATGAGTCACAGAACTTGCATGTCTAGGTAAGTGCTGGAAGGAGTCAGGATGAGTTTTCCATTGGAGACCTCATCATGGTGACAGAGGGCTTGTCTCTGAAAAGACGGTGTCATTAATGTGACTCACCTCCAAGGTCTGTGTTCTCCCATGACGTTCCCAGGGGACAAGGTCTGAGAAGTCATGATGGGGACATCGGTCTCTGCCCTGGGTCACTCAGCAGTGGAAAGGGACAGAGTCAGATGGCACAGGCGTGGCCACTGTGAGGGAGATGTAGTGCTGGTGTGTGATCTATGATCTTTTGTCAGCTCTTACTCTTCTTGTAAGGTACCTGGGAGAGCTCAAGGAGGGCTGGGCTGAAGGTTTCTTTCATTTGAGAAGTGTCTTTGACTCTGGGAAATTAAAATGTGAATGGTAGGGCCCAAGAGAGAGGCAGTACAGAGCTGGTGGCTTTGAGGAAATCAGATAAAGGGAAGAAATATCAAATTTGTTTCCTAAGCTATCCAAACAAATACACCTAGGATTATGAAGTTGAAATTCAGAAAAAAAAAAAGCAAAGGAAGAGAGCGCTAAAATAAATAATGAAAATAAATTAGAAACACACAAAAAAATTTCACTTACATTATGTCATTGAATCCTAATAGTATTCTGATGAGAAGGGGTCAATAGCTTCATTTTATAAAATAGAGGAAAGTGATGCTGTAATCAGATTTTTTTTTTTTTATACCAACTCAGATCCCCTACCCAAGGCACTGGCCATGTGCCATGCTTTCTGGTTGAAGTACCATTCCCACAACTGTTTCTTATTTTATTCATTTCTGCTTACTTTTTTTCCTTCTACTTTGGGCTAATCTGAAAATCTTCTCTTAATATCTTTAAAAACATACCTATTAGCATGTATTTTTAATTTTTAAAAAATAACATATACATTTAAGACTAGAAATCTACTTCTAACCACAGTCTAGCCCCATCCCATGAGATAAGTTTTATTTATATTTTTTTATTTTTATTTTTAAATTTTTTTGAAATGGGGTCTTGCTCTGTCACCCAGGTTGGAGTGCGATGGCACAGTCATGGCTCAGTGCAGCCTCAAACTCCTGGACTCAAGAAATTCTCTTGCCTCAACCTCCTGGCCATCTGGGAGTACAGGCACACGTCACCATGCCCAGCTGATTTCTTAGTTTCTCTGTAGACAGCGTCTCACTATGTGACCCAGGCTGACACCGAACTCCTGTCCCGAAACAGCCTTCTCACGTTGGCAAACTCCCAAAGTGCTGTGATTATAGGCGGAAGCCACTGTTCTTGGCCATTTTCTTTTTTAAATTATTTTAATTGAGTTACAATTTACATACAAAAAAAGTACACAGATCTTTAGCACAAAGTTCAATAAGTTGTGGCAAATGTATTCCGTAAACTCAAATCAACATTACATTCCACCACCCTAGATATGTTCCTTATTCTTCCTCCAGTCATCCCCCAGAAAACACTATTCCGATTTCTATCAATTCATATAAACACACACACAAGACTACATTGTTTAGTCTTTTGGGGATGGCTTTTTGGTTCAATATAATGTATATATGTTTAATATCCATCCATGCTATTACATGGACGGACTGCTTCATGTTTATGGTTGAGTAACATTTCAGTATTAGAATATACTATCTTTTAACATTTTCTTTCTTATAATTTATTCCCCTAATAATGGATGTTTGACTTTTTTTCAGTTTGGAGCTGTTGAGAGTAAAGCTAGTATGAATATTTGTATATGGGACTTTTTGTAGACATATGTTGTCATTATCTTGGGTAAATATCTGGAAGTGAAATTGCTGGATCACAGGGTATGTGCATATTTAACTTTATAAAAAATTGCTTTTTTCCCAAAAGTGGTTATATTTAACAGTCTCAACAGAAATGCAAGAGAGTTCTAGTTCTTCATAATCACACCAATATTCAGTATTGTCCTTCATTTAAAAATTTTAGCCATTTTTGTGAATGTGAAATACTATCTCACTTTAGTTTTAACTTGTATCCCTTTATGACATGATGTTGAGCACATTTTCATAGTCTTACCGGACTTTTATACTTCTTTTGGCCATATTTATTAAAATTGGGCTGTTTATATATTATTGAGTTGTATGAGTCCTTTATATAATCTAGATACAAGGTTTTCTTTCCCAGATGGGTGTGTTACAAACATTTTCTCCATTTTGTGACTTGCCTTTTTACTTTCTTAATGGTGTCTTTTATTTTAATTAAGTCCAACTTAAAATTTTTAAATTATGATGAGTATTTTTTGTGTCATGAGAAGTTTTTCAAACCTGCCAAATTTGTAAGCATATTTTCCTATGTTTTCTTGTAGAAACTTTAGAATATAGTTTTACATGTGGGACAGATGTGTATATATCTTCTTTGAATTAAATGTCATGATTACAATGAGATATGAGTTGAGGTCCATTTATTTTTATAGACAGATAGCTAGTTTTTCTATCACTATTTGTTCAAACTTTTATTTTTCCCATAAGTTTGCCACCATGTCTTTGTTGGAAATTAGTTTAATATCTATGAGAAACATTTCATGAACATATACATTATGCCAGGAGTTTATGTAGGCAGTAATTTTTTACCCAAGAAGTAAGGATTGAACTTGAGATGTCTAGGAGATTGAATTTTGTTCTTACAAATACAACACATTCCACATAAAAAGTCTGGCTAACTTCTAACTAGTTTTCACTTCAATTAAAACTCAGGAAGAAGGGCGGGGCAGTGGCTCATGCCTGTAATCCTAGAAGTTTGGGAGGCCAAGGTGAGTGGATCATCTGAGATTTAGAGTTCAAGACCAGCCTGGCCAACATGGGAAACTTTATCTCTACTAAAAATACAAAAATTGGCTGAGTGTGGTGGCACACACCTATAATCCCAGCTACATGGGAGGCTGAGGCATGAGAATCACTTGAACCTGGGAGGTGGAGGTTACAGTGAGCCAAGATTACACCATTGCACTCCAGTCTGGGCAACACAGTGAGACTCTGATTCAAAAAAAAAAAAAAACTCAGGAAGAAAAAAAGAAAATCCTAAATGCTTCTAGAACACAAATAAACAAATGAACAGGAAAAAAAAAAAAAAAAAA
>NW_012103332.1:2324909-2410988 GCF_000951045.1 Mandrillus leucophaeus | reverse complement strand
GTGTATGTTGTGATATCTCATTGTGTTTCTATTTTACTTTTAAATAATAAAGAGTAAAATTGACCTATCTGGCGTACAGGTCTGTATTTAAAAGATAACACATAGTAAAATTGATGCTTGTTTTGGTGTAAAGTTCTATGAGTTTTAACAAATGTATAGATTTATATAACCTTTACCACAAACTGGATACAGAATTCCATCATCCTCAAAATCTCTCTTAGGCTGTCTCTTAGTAATTATACCCTCATCCCACATTTAAGCCCTGGCAAACAGTCATCTATTCTTCATCACAATCATTTTCCCTTTCCCAGAATGTCACATCAATGAAATCATGCAGTATATAATCTTTGAGGGTGGCTTCTTTCATTCAGCGTAGTGTCATTAAGATTCATTCATGCTGTTGCATGTATCAATAGTCTGTTCCTTCTTATTGTTCAGTAGTAGTCCATTATAAGGCTATACCACAACTGTTTATTCGTTCACCCATTGAAAGGCATTTGGTCACATAAAAAGCTTCTGCACAGCAAAGGAAACAATCAGCAAAGTGAAGAGACAACCCACAGAATGGGAGAAAATATTTGCAAACTACCCATGTGACAAGGGATTAATAGCCAGAATATATAAGGAGCTCAAACAACTCTATAGGAAAAAGTCTAATAATCCTATCAAAAAATGGGCAAAAGATTTGAATAGACATTTCTCAAAAGAAGACATACAAATGGCAGACAGGCATATGAAAAGGTGCTCAATATCACTGATCATCAGAGAAATGCAAATAAAAACTGCGATGAGATGTTATCTCACCCCAGTTAAAATGGCTTATATTCGGCCAGATGCGGTGGCTCACGCCTGAAATCCCAGCACTTTGGGATGCTGAGGTGGGTGGATCACCTGAGGTCAGGAGTTTGAGACAAGCCTGACCAACATGGAGAAACCCTGTCTCTACTAAAAATACAAAATTAGCCAGGCGTAGTGGCAGGCGCCTGTAATCCCCACTACTCGGGAGGCTGAGGCAGGAGAATCACTTGAACCCGGAGGTGGAGGTTGTGATGAGCCGAGATCACGCCATTGCACTCCAGCCTGGGCAACAAGAGTGAAACTCCATCTCAAAAAAAAAAAAAAAAAAAAAAAAGAAAATCCTAAATGCTTCTAGGAACACAAATAAACAAATGAACAGGAAAAAAAAAAAAAAAAAAGCTTATATTCAAAGCATTTCAAAGGATTAAGAATCAGAAAAATATTAGGCTCATGATCGGAACACTGGTAGCCTGGGGACACTGGAAAAATGCCTTTGACATTCTGACAGGAAAATATTTGAAACCTAGAGTTCTATACCAACACAAATATTAGATAAATATGAAGGTAAGCTGAAGATATTTCATGCAATCAAGACATTTTTAAAAATGTTATTTTTCTTGCCCTTTCCCATAAAAAACGACTGGAGGATGTACCCAACAAAACAAGAAAGTTTTTAGGGAAGTGTCCTTAATTCAAGAACTTGGAGTGGGCTGAGTTTAAAAGAAAACACACCCATGGACTATCGGTGTTTCTCAAGGGTCCTGTGAATCCCATTTCCCTTCTCTGTACTATGAGGATAATTAAACTGTATTTTGCAGTTTCATGAGAATGAACTCAAAACGTTTCCTTACTAAGATATAAGCAGCAAGACTTTGTTAAACTATTTCTTAGTGATTACCTGAATTAAAATCATGTGTTTATTTTAAAAATATAGATTCCTGGGTCCCACCATAGTGTATAAATTTTTATCACTGGGCTTTAAGCTCAAGAGTTTGCATATTTGATAAAGCCTCAATTATCATTCCCACCATACCTTGCCAAGCATGTGCTGAGATATCAGGTACATTTGGTTTCAATCCTTGTCTTGCATATAGCATGAGTAACCTGGGAAATTTCCTTAAACTTGCTTGGCATCTGTTTTCAAACTTTTTCAATAGGTGATGATGAGGATGATTTCTCCTGCATACAAAACCTTTAGCACTGGGCTTGCCATTTGGTGGGCATTCAATAAATGTGAGTTCCCTTCCCCTCTGTGAATCAACTTTGTCTCTGATATAATATTGTCATGGCACTCATTTACCAAATCAGACAGTTAAAATAAAAAACTCCAGACCTTGAATTGGATCCAGTGTCGATTGTACAAACTATTATCAACAGCTGGTTATTGAGCAACTGGTATGTGTCTTGCATTCCGTTGGATGCTGTGAGGAAAATTAACATTTTAGAAACAGAATTTTATGCCATAAGAGGACATCTTGACAGACAGCATCAATGCAAAGACATTTCAGGATAGGAGAAGGTAAAAGATGGGAGATGCCTTGCCGAATGTCTGCTTGAACATCCCCATTGCATAGAGTAAGAGACTGGGAATCTGGGAAGTTGAGATTTCCCCCAAAAAATATCGACAATAAAAAATAAATATAAACAGACTCAGATGGAACAATTCATAGAATAGTTTTCTTTTAAATGCAACAGTAACTTTTTAAATTATAATCTGAAACATTTATATGAACCAAATGCGACATGAAAGATCAGTATATAAAATATATAAGACAAGCTTCTCTGCTTGAGCCTGGATTCAGATGTCCAGAGTTATCTCCACTTGGATCCTTGAAGGAACATGTCAAAAACTGGTTCTTTAAATACCATCAATATAACTCATCAATAAGACAAAAGGAAGCTTATTGCTCACTGATATAAAGGAGTATGCCATCTTTGCAGAGTTTTGGCAGTGTCTAAGAGTGGGGTCTGTAAGGTCAGAATTAATTGAGATGTGGAAGTTTGGTTTCATGAGGGTCTTTCAAGGTGGTGACTTGATAAATATTGGGTAAGAATCATGATAAAGATGATTAGTGGAAATAGCAAGGACAGGATTTTGAGCTGAAGGACTCAAAGGATGCTAGGGTACAAACTCTCTGTTGCTGCTTTCCACTAAAGACTCAATGGGTCTTTAGGAAATTTGTGTAATGAACCATCCATCCATCTATTTGGCCAGGACAATTTCAAAAAAGTAAAGCACATAATGAAGTAATGAATGTAATGAAAAAGCTGTAATGAAGATGGTGGAACAGCACAGCCAAGTTAACGCCGGCAATAAAGTGTAGTTTCTGTTTTCAGTGTTTAGGCTGAGTATAGATTCTCAAACCCTTGGAGATTTTGAAGCAGAGCCAGAAAACCACTGTCACCCTGACTGTGTACCTCCTCCAGTCAGTTTTTCATGTAGGACATTCAGGGCAAAGGATCCTAGCTCTTCTCTCTATGATACCTTTATTGTCACCCAATCTTGCATTTCACTTCCATACCTTCCTTTTAGTCTGCCTCACCTCCACTCATAGCTGATGACTGATGAAGCTTCACCAGCCTTCATCTTTAGACTCAACTGTAAATAGAATCATTCATGCATTCACGATCTGGCTTCATTCTGCTTCTTGCCATCCCAGTGACCCCAAATATGTGGCCCACTCCCAGTCCAGGGACTCTATGCTGCCAGGAATCCATGTGGCTTGAACTTTTGGGAGGCCCAACTTTATTCCCCTGAGAAAGAGTGTGTCATCGAGACTACCTCCTTGTAGTTTTGAGTGAGATTTATGTTCACACAAGGCTTTGCAAATGGCAAATTTGCAAATTTATTGAGAAATGTATTGAATCCTTGAAAGGCACAATTAGACAACCAGTTTGTCTTAGTTGGTTTAGGCTGTCATTTTAAAATACCATAGGCTGGGATGCTTAAACAATAGACATTTATGTCTCAATTTTAGAGACAGAGAAGTCTATAATCCAGGTCACTGGCAAGGTAGATTTTGTTCTAACTCCTCTTCTTATAGCTTATAGGCAGCCACCATTTCATTTTGTGCTCACATGACCTCTTCTTTGTACATACAAAGAGTAAGAGAGAAGGGAGAGAGATGCAAGCCCTCTAGTGTCTCTTATAAGGGCACTAACTCTATCATGTGGGTTCCATCTTCATGACCTTATCTAATTCTATTACCTCCCAAAGGCCCCATCTCCAAATATCTCCACACTGGGGGTGTTACAGATTCAACATATGAATTTATAAACTTTCAGAGGACATAATTATTCAGTCCACAACACAGGTCCAAAATATTAGTCCCTTTGCTAAAGAACATTTTCTCGCCCACACCCTATTTATTATTTTTCTACTCACTACCAGACACAGGGGCATGACAAGGATGCCCTGTCAAATGAGTAAGTGTATCTTGGGAATAAATTGAGATTAAATTTGTCATAAAACATTCAAAGACACTATGCAAAGTAAATTGCCTTATCTGAGTGTGACAAGCCTGAATTAGAAAACTGGCTCTGTCACTAACTTTACAACCTTGAATAAATTATTTAATATTGCTCATCCTCCACATCTTAGCTTCATTTTTAAAAATGGGGTTAGAACTACTTATCTGATAAAGCTGTTACGAGGATTACAGGTTAAAATATAATGTACCAGATATATGGTGCATAGTCAATGTAGAGTGGTTTTACTTTCTTTGGTGGGACATCTAATTTCTGGGCCTTCATATAAATACTTCTGAAAGTAATTATTGCTGTAGTTGCTATATAAATTCTATCAATGTATGTCTCCAATGCAGAAGAAGAAGAAAAAGGGAGAGGGATGAGGAGAAAGGAAGACATATGAGAGAAGGAAGAGGAAGGAGACCTCATATTTATGGAGGTTTTACCATGTCCCAGGCACTGCAATGAGACTGTAACACAACTTGAATGATTGATCAGGTATCATTATAATCTCTGCTTCATAGGTAAGAAAGGTGAAGTCCAGAGACTAGGAAGTCATTTATCCAATGTGCCATAAAAGTTCTGATTTTATACATATTATATCTATTAATTCAAACTACTCTCCCGGGACAGTGATTATTGTTCCCATTCTCATGCTAGGGAAACACAGGCGGATATTGGAGCACATAGCTCAAGCTCACAAAGCTGGCCTGATGCAGCCTGGGTGCAAGTTCAAGTCTGTTCTACTTCTACATTTGACACTTTTTTTTTTTTTTTTTTGTAAATCCAAGTCTTAATACTAGGAAAATATTCTTGTGCACTTGTAGAATTTATTTTTACATTCACATTTTGTTATACTTCTTTCTTTTTTTTTTTGCATGAAGCAAAAGCAAACACTAATTGAATAAGAGAAAAATTAAGTTTTGAGAAAACCCTTGCTGACCTCAAAAGCAGTGGTGATATTTTATTTTACTAGTTCTTGTTCCCTAGGAACAGATGTAGGTTACATTAAGGGGACTCTTCCTAGAGGTAGTTATTCATATTTTTATTCACTCAACCAACATGTATTCTGAGTTTTTTATGTGCCAAGAATCATGTTAGATTTTGGATCATAACTTTTGGATAGCAATGATATTTTCTAAGAGTTGTTATATATTGTTTTTGTTAGGAGGAGAGAGAGCCAGGTGGATCGCAATCCAGTTACAGGGGTTTTGCACGGTAATAACAGGTACCTCTCATTGCATATGTCCTCTGGACCGGCACTGAACTGTCTTCTATGTGGTTTATCTCATTTAATTATCACAGTGATATTATCACAGGCATCATGTGAGCACTGTTGCTATTATAATAGTGTCCCTTCTTATAGGTAAACTATTGCTGGGGGTGGATAAGTGACTTGCCCAATGTCGCACAGCTTGTAAGTGGTAGAGATGCCATTCAAAATCAAAGCTTCTAACCATTAAGCTGCCCTCTGATGACATCCCCTCTGATGGCTCACCTCTGATGGCACATGAGATGGCAGAGTGAACCAAAGATCAGTCATGGTCAGGAGTTGGGAGATAAGATACTTTTGGCATCTAGTTCAAGCCAGTGGAGTAAGCTAGGAAGCCATACTGGGATACAAAAGTCAAATCATGAACATTAGACCAAATATAGGCAGTGCAGAGACAAGACCAGGTAAGATGCATGAGGCCATCATCTGTGAATATGAAGACCACCATACATAGTGACAAAACCAGAGAGCTGGTGTCATCACACAATCGCAGCTGTGCCTTATCTGTCATACTGTTGCCATGAACACCTGCAATACATAACGGACCTTTGGAACCGAGACAAAAAAAAGTTCTTTCCTCATACCTGGAGCCTTGTAAAACAACTTGTAGATCATCTAGCCATAAGTTCCCACTGCATGTGAGAGCACTGATGTCAACAAAGAGGAAGAAAATGTACCTTCCTAATAGCAACAAAGAGACACGTGTAGGAATATAGCTTAAACTTAGGGTAAAAATTCATTCATTCAGCCATTTTTTCCCAATAAGTGGTTGTGAGCATCTACTTTGTGTCAAGTTTAAAAGTTTAGGATCCTGGGAGTAGACGAAAGTGTGAAGATAATAAGATATTTGGCCTCATGGAGAGATAGTCCAGTGGAAAGAGGAGGACACAGAACAAACTGAAAATAAATAAAAGTATTTCTGATGATGTCGAGTACTATAGAAGAAATTGTAAAATGAGCCACGTGATAAAAAGAGACTGGGGGGTGATAAACTGATAGGAAGAGACAATAAATGCTAATGCTTGGGACACGAAGTGAACTGGGCATGGAGAGTAAAGGAAAGGTAGGGACTGTGGGTAGGGAGTAGGGGAGATGATGTGAGTTTTTGAAAAAGAGGTAGAATAGAACTTGTTGCATTTTGAGTGCCATGAAATATAGGTCAGATTTTATTCTGAGTGCAAAGGGAAATCACTGGTGGATGTTAAACAGTGGGCAGCGATGATATAATCTGGTTGAGGCTTTTAAAATAGCTCTGTAGCTGCAAGCTTTGGGGGGGAAAATTGAATTTGGGAAGCTGTTTTATTACTCCAGGCAATAGACAGTATTACTACGGATTAGAGTAAGTCAGTGGTTAATAAAAAACACAGAATAGATACAGGACGGATTTTGGAGGAAGACCTGCCAATGGACTGCCTGAAGGGTTGCAAAGAAATCTAGCCGAGAATAACTTCCAGGTGTTTGTCTTGAGCCCCCAGGTAGACGGTGGAGCTACTTACTTAGAGAGAAGATTAGCAGAGGAACAGTTGGGGAAGCAAGAGGAAAAATGAAACTTCTGCAGTTCAAAGGAGTTTTCAGGACTGAAGATACAAATTGTTGAGTCATCGGCTTATTGATATCATTTAAAGCTTCAGACCCAGATGAAATCATCTATGGACGAGTTTAGATAGATTCCAGAGTAGTCAGGAACACGCCCCAGGCAGCTGCCAGTTGAGAACTGAGACAGGAGGCACTGGGCTTCGCATTGGTGCTGCACCAACGATATGACACTTCACTGGAGTTCAAAAGAAAATGTTGTCTTTAAAAATACCACCATCCTCCCATTCAGAGAAATGCTCGGAGCTAAATTGGAGAAGAGAATAGCTAGTGAGAGCGACAGGTGAAGGGACATCGCCAGGGACACCATAGAGTCTCGAGGAAATTCAGCAGCTCAGAGGAGGTGACTCATTGTTACTCACAGCCCAGACTCTCTTTATTTTGTTTTAGTTTATTTTAGGTTCAGATAACATTGGAAGACATAAGGAGAGAGAGGAAAATCCTTCACTCTCTCTTGCTGTCACTCTCACTCTGTGTCTGTCTTACCCACATGCACACACACATCTGAAACCAAAGCCAGTACCAGAGTGCATTACATCTTAGAGCTATCAAAGACCTCACAGAACCTTTAGGGTGCCTATTAAAGAGTCACAAAATCAAAGTGGGAAATCGTCATGACCGAGGGGGACAATATCAGAGAGAGAGAGTTCAGCACTAGGAACTATACTTTTCTGGTTTTGCTCATTGTCAGAAAAGTGTGAGTTGAGATCTGAAAAAGATAAACAATATACAAGAAAACTTGAAGAAAAGGCCAGACCGGTGTGGATGGAGAGTCTGTAGGTTCTGAGAACAAAGGACTGAGTAAAGCCCAGTCTGGTCTCAAAAAGCTCACATGGTCGTGGGAGACAATTTCAACATGGAGACATGAATGCCAGGAGGGAAGTGGCTGTGGGTTCAATGAAATGCTACAGGATGTGCAATTAATTCGGCCTGAAGGTTAAATGTAAAGGTTACCTTATACATGAAAATGATGAAAGTTCATACTTACATGATACAATACTCTAAAACTTGTACCTATATTTTCCTTCTTCTTCATTAATTCTCCCTTTTTTAGTCCATGTACCTTCATAATCTCTGAAACGTGCATTCTAAAGAATGCCAGGCTTATCAGTGTGATCTCTGAAGTGAAGAGTGAAAAAAGAATGACAATTTTTCCACACTTGTTATAAGAGGACATTTTTGGCCAGGTGTGGTGGTTCATGCCTGTAATCCCAGCACTTAGGGAAGCCAAGGCAAGTGGATCACTTGAGATCAGGAGTTTGAGACTAGCCTGGTCAACATGGCGAAACCCCATCTCTACTAAAGATACAAAAAACAAAATATTAGCTAGGCATGGTGGTGCATGTCTGTGATCCTAGCTATTTGGGAGGCTGAACTCAGGACTGGTGGAGGTTACAGTGAGCCAAGATCGTGCCACTGCCCTCCATCCTGGGAAACAGAATGAGACTCAACCTTAAAAAAAAAACAGAGAAGACGTTTTTGAAAATTATATATATTTATATAAATTTTAATGGGAAGATCAGTTTACACCTTCAGCTCCAACTTCAGCTTGTGAACTTCTTCCCACCAAAGGAAGAGTCATATTGTTGCAATGAGAAGAGTCAAGTGAGGTAATGGAGGTTTTCAAAACTGTTTGACATGAAGAAGCTGGTCAGCATGCCAGTCCATAGCACCATGAAGAAGGCATGAGAATGTGCTTACACATTTTCTCCAAGAAAGAAGACAGTTTCTTGCTCTAGATTTGTATGCCTGTGTAAAAATCCTTGTTTATTCTTTCCTCAGAGGGTGAGATCCAGCCTCACTAGTTAAATGGCTTTAGGCAAGTTACTCTTTGTGCATTAGTTCTCTAATCTTTCCATCAGAAAAGATGACAGTGATGATGATATGATGATAAGGAGGAAGCAAAGGAAGAAGGAAAGAAGGGGAAATTGGGGAAAGGGATGGAGAAAAAGGAGGAGGAAAAGAGAAAGAAGAAAAGAACAACAATAACAACTTCTTGATGGGGTTATATTGAAGATTAGATTAGTTGGCATATACAAAATGCTACATATAGTGATTCCCAAGAGATGCTATTATTAATTTTCATTCAAGCAACTAACATTTATTGAGAACCTACTGTGTGCAAGCTGTTCCGTCACTGTAGGAAATGCAGTGGTGAGTGAGGGTACCACTACCTAGTGCAAAACCAGACCAATGTTCATATGCTAAGCTTTATGCCTGTGGACTATAGCTTCCTCTACTCCTTCACATTCCTGCCACCCAGCAACCTCCTGGTTTTTCTTTCACATTAATTGATGTATTGACACCTGAATCACAGTGTGTCCTTCTCCTCATGTTGTATAATCTTCCTAGAGGCAAGCATCGTCTGCTCAAACCAGTCATTCAAAATCTTGACCCCAGGATTTCTGCTTTCATCATGTTTCAACAACTACCTTCCCTATAAACCAGGAAGCTCAACACTCTACTTTTCTCCTTCAACTGCCTATCCTCCCACCATTCTGCATCTTTGCTCTATGTCTACCCCATAGACAGAAGCTCACCCAGAGGCATATATGGGATTGCTTGGGATCGTGTGGACAGTCCTTATGTTCTAGTAGAGCAATTTTCCCACATTCAAGTGTGTATGAATCACCTAGGGATCTTAGTGAAACACAGATTCTGATTCAGTAGGTCTGGAGTGGAGCCTGAAATTCTGCAATTCTAACATGTGTTAAGTTCCCAAGTGATGCTGATGCTGCTGGCCCAAGGACACACTTTGAATAGCTAAGTTCTAGTAGTCCTGATATATTAACCAGTCAGTGCCATGTTTCAGAGTTGAGCCCTGGACCCTGGAGTTTCAGAAATATGACTTATGTTAGCATGCTGAGTAAAAAAGTACCCTTTGTGTGGATGACTCACATTGACTAAATTCATGCACACAACACATACAGGCAGAGAGGCAAGAAAACAGCCCATAACAAGAAGCAACACTCACTGGACTGAGGGGCTTAAAATACACATGGCCAGCCACTGTCTCCCTTGCATTGACTTACAGGTAAAATCAAATAATAATAAGAACATAGATTGGAGAGCATGGAATCAGAACATGTTGGAAAAATTGAATATGCATATATCTCACAACTGCTTATGTGTCCTACCAAAAATCAAATTTGTAAGTGAGCCTCCACCCCTCTGAATCTCTGTTCTTGTTATTGTATGGCTGACAAACCCCTAACCCAAGAGATATACGCTTTCTTTACATAGGTTACAACAGTATAAATGCTTCATCTGCAACATCCACTTAAAGACAGACATACTACTGATCAATATTTATGTCATTTAGGTGTGGATACTGCAAAATAATAGCAACAAGCACTAACATTGAGTAAATGCTTGCTAGAAGGTAAGCACAGAGTTTAACACTTTGTACTCATAATATCACTTCAAGGTAGGTCCTACTATTATCCTATTCTATAGATGAGAAAAGAGAGGCTGGGAAAGACTTAGTAGCTACCAGAGTCAGGATTTGGACGTAGACGTCTGGCCTTTGAGACTGAGCTGTTAGCCAAGAGCTGAAAAAGTGGGCATGTCAACAGAACGTATAATCCTGGAAGAAGTTTATTTATTTAAAGGTATATCTTTATGTATGTTTTAATCACTTCCTTTAGAAAGGTTTTTCTCATGTTTAAGAAGCTGCACCTTCTCTAAAATCATAGTCAGAATGGAGGAGACTCACTGGCCAGCATGTCTGGGCCTGGAAACCACTTTGCTTCCTCCATGTGCCATTTGGGAAGCTTTAGATTTGTGTTCCATGTTTGTTGGTGGAAAATGTTCAGCAGGATTTTATTGAGATGATTGAACAATGATTTGTAGAAATATAGATACATATAGGTAGCTAACTATAGGTATCTCAATGTGGGAAAAGTTGGTCAAAAATACTTACTATAATTTTACTCTGCATAGAACTAGGTGCAACAGAGTATTTCAAATAAAATTTAAAAAACAAAAAGATGTAGGTACAGTGTACAGAAGACCCTTGGTTAGGTCACTTTGAATTAGTTTTCTGTATCCTACAATACCGGAATGCATTTGCTTATTGAACTGAACATTTCCAGAGGGTGAAGCTGAAGTTCAGACCCACAGGACGCAGGGCCTCAAAGTGTGTCCTTAGCATCAACAGAAGCCCGTAAAAAATTCTCACACTCTGAAGTTTAGGTAGGAAAGACATACATAAGATTTGTTTGTCAATATTTTAAAATCACATTTAAGATTTAGTTTGTTAATCACAGGTTTTGTTTCCTGGCTCTGAGAAAACGATAGAAAGTGAAATGGCATAACTCTCAACTGGGTGCAGCAGGAGATGCTGGAAGGTTTAGATGTAAAATTATGTAACTTTCCGCATCTGGGTGAGGCTCTGGTAAGATCTCTGTCCTCTATGTCCTCCCAGGGAATCTCAATTTTATGGGGAGGGAGATAAAGAGAAAAAAATCTGCAAAGGAACTAAAGAAGTGAGAAAGATTTTTTTAAATCTCTTTTCTTGCCTAAAAGGTGACAGACTAAACCAGAACAAGATATTTGCATAATAAAACACCAGCAGAAATGAACTAGGCTAACTACGCAAAAGGTGGTGTAGGGCTTGCAGTCAGCAGAAGTACTCACACATTTTAATAAGTTCCAGGTTTCAGCCTATGTCTGAGTATATTGGAATCAGCATGAATGTGGAAGTCAGAAAAAACCTATTCTGCAACATAACCTTTGACAACAGTCTTGATCCCTAACCCCCTAGCCCCACACCCATATAGTAGACTTAGTACCAGATGAATGGCCAAAATGAGGCATTCTCCCTCTGTTTCTCCCATCTCTCTTTGGTAAAATGGGGACATTAATGCCCATCTCTGAGTTCTGAAAATTAAGCATAATAATAAATGCAGAGACACTGCTACACAGTAGGTTCTGGAGGTGAGCATCCCTGCCCCTCACCAGCATTAAAAATTAAAAAGTCATTTTCATATTGGAACATTTGGAGTGGACTCCTCAAGGATTATGAATTCTATTAATATTTGTCTCTCAAATAAAAGAACAATTGGGGGGAAAATTGCACCCAGCCAAATCCATTTTAAATGGATGAGAGTGGAGCAGAAAATAATGAAGAAGAATGTAGACAGATACAAAAAGGGACTTAGACCATTTTGCTGCTAATAGGTCCCACAGACAGTTCATTACTGATAAATGTAGAATAATGATGTTCTTAATGAGTCTTTTCACGCACAAATTCATCATAAAACAAGAGGATGAGGTAAAACAAAAAGTCTTTGAATAGCACTCATGCAGCAGGGAAAGCAAGGATAATTTACATCCCCCAAAAAGCTACCGATTTATTAAAGCCTTCTGAGATTGCTTTCATTATGTCCCAACTTAATAGCTTTTCTTCTCATATCTTAGAGGTAAATTTCAACCTGCCCCACAGTTTGGGGCAACTAAAAGAGACCGAAAGAGGTAGCACTGCTGCTTGTGTTTAAAAGTTCCTATGACCCCTTATTAGTGATTGGACCTTGAGTCATTATCTGTGCCTGAAGTTTCTCATTATAATATGAGGGTAATAATTCCCATTCTGGGTGCCTCACACTTGATTGGTGTCATAGGCTGAACTGTGTCCCTCCCAAAATCCTTATATTGACGTTCTAACCCCCTCAGTGCATCAGAATACCACTGCATTTGCAGATAGGTTCTTTAAAGAGATAGTTAGATTAATTAAAATGGTCATTAGGGTTGGTGCCAATTGAATATGACTGGCGTCTTTAGAAGAAGAGGAGATCAAGGCACTGACACACACAGAGAGAAGGCCATGTGAGGACACAAGAGGAAGGCAGCCATATATCTACAAGCCAGGGAAAGAGGCCTCAGAAGGAGTCGGTTTGCTGACACCATGATTTTGGACTTCCCAGTCTCCAGAACTGTGAGACAATAAATGGTTGTTCAAGCCCTAGAAAACAAATACAGTTCAGTGCTTGATGCTCAAAAACTGGATGAAGATTTTTGTTCACCCACTCCATAAGTGTCACCTCACTAAGCCGATGGCAGCTACAGATGAGGATGTCAGACGCAGATGCTGTGTTCAAGTGCTTTTTGCATTAACAGTGCAAAACACGGTAAACATTTTAGAAGTTATAGCCATTACTTTCTCCTGCCTTCTATGTACATTTAAAGGACGGTCTCTCTGTGTGTGCAGAGTTCTAAATAAAGGATTCTATAAAATAATAGAACCAAATCAAGTTGACATAATTTTAAATCAATACTACTAAATACCTGTGGTACACAGAATTCTAAGAAGGCCTGAAAAACTCCCATCCCTTAATGTATGTGCCCTGTATAAGCTCTTCCTCCTGAGAGAAGCTAGGTCTGTGAAATATGATATATATAAAGTAATGCTAACATGGGAGTGATTTTTACATCACCTTCACCTGATAATGTAACCTAATCAAATCACATAATTTGACATAAGACTTTGTCCCACCAAAGGGGGAGATTCTCCTGCTGGCTCTGAAAAGTAAACCACATGTTTCAAGACAGTCATGTGACTAGGATACTAGGTTGGCCACCAGGATTGAGAGCAATGAGCAACTCCTGGCCAACAGTCAGCAAGAAAACAGGGGCATCCGTCTTGAAACCACAAGGAGCTGAATTTTTCCAACCACCTGAATAAGAAAGGAAGAAGACCTACAGCTTCAGATAAAACTGCAACCCTGGCCAGCACTTTGATTTCAGCACTTGATCCAAAGATCCAGCTAACTTGACCCAAGGGAACCAGGAGATAATGAATGTACATTGTATTAAGCTGCTACTTTAGGGGTAATTTGCTGTGGCAGAAATAGGAAACAAATACAAGACCAAAATGCTGACCTTCCCCAACACACACACATGAGCAGACAGACTCTCACACTCGTATACATGCACACACTACTTTGAGAAAGTTATATCTTAATTAGTAACTAGTCTTTACTCATCACAGGTGTTTCCTTTTCTTTAGTAGATAATCAAAAAACTAGATTAAAGAAAATAAAATTCTCCCTACTTCTCTCTAACCATGAAAGAAAGCAAAATTTATGCCAATATTGCAATCCTAGGTTTAGACGAAATAAAAGGACAGGCTAGATTATGGGATGTCCTCAGCAGCAGGTATTTCCTAATAAGAGATCAAATGGCAGACAGGCAGTTTGTAGGTATATTAGTCCAAATTCACACTGCCATAAAGAAATACCCAAGACTGGGTAATTTATAAAGAAAAGAGATTTAGTTGACTCGCAGTTCCACATGGCTGGGGAAGCCTCAGGAAACTTACAATCATGATGGAAGGTGAAGGAAAAGCAACTACTTTCTTCACAGGGTGTCAGAAAAAAGAAAGAGGACAGGGAAAACTGCCAGACACTTTTAAAGCATCAGCTCTCATGAGAACTAACTCACTATCATGAGAATAGCATGGGGGAAACCACCCCCACCCCCATGATCCAAGCGCCCAGGACCAAGTCCCTCCCTAGACACATGGGGATTATTGGGATTACAATTTGAGATGAGATTTGGGTGGGGACACAGAGCCAAACCATATCAGTAGGAAACTTGTTTTTGAAAGTAGAAAAAAATAAAGGTAAACATAAATTCTTGCTCTGTAATTTGCCTTCTGAGCATGGCTAAATTTTAAATCTCGCTACATCCAAGTGTTGTCATCCATAAAGTAGGGACAATAATGCCCATTTCATAAAACATTTCCTTTTTTAAAAAATTGAGATATAATCACATACTTAAAATTCAACATTTTAAAGTATGTAAATCAGTGTTGCTTTCTTGTGTAGTGACAGAGTTGTGCAACCATTATCACTATCTAATTCCAGAATATTTCCTCATCCCAAAAGCAATCCTTGTACCTATTAGCAGTCACTTTCCATCTCCCTGTCTTCCAGTCTCTGGCAACCACTAATCTACTTTTAGTCTCCATGGATTTGCCTATTTCAGAAGTTTTGTATAAACTGAACCATCTGGCTTCTTTCACTTTGCATGATATCTTCAAGGTTCATCCATGTTTTAACTTTATGAGATTTTTATGATTAAAAAAAGCCTTCATCCAAAGGCATAGAGGTTATGTCAACCCATCATTTCAGGCACTGTAGATTCTTGCTCACAACATCCTTGGCTGAATGTTCTTCAGACTCTTCTTGAAAACCTCCAGGCACTGGGAACTCACTATCGACAAAAGTTGACTTTCGCCATGGCTGCAAAATTCTGACTGTTTAACAATTCATCCTTGGATTGAAACACAATGAACATCCCATTAACTGTCACCAATTAATCCTTGTTACGCATTGAGTACTGCTCCTCAACAAATGGTATATTGAACTTCCAATCCCCAGCACCTCAAAATGGAAACTCACTTGGAACTAGCCTTAATAGGTAAACTCAAGTTAAGGCAAGGTCTTTAGGGTGGACCATAATCCAGTGTGACTCATTTTTGAAAAAGGAAATATGGAGACAGAAAAACACAGAGAAAATGTTGTGTGAACATGAATGAAGGCAGAAATTGAGATAATGCTTCTACAAGCCAAAGAGTACAAAAAATTGCCAGCAAATCTCTGGAAAATAAGGAAGAGGCTTAGAACAGATTATTCCTCCACAATCCTCAGAGGGACCAACCCCCCAACACACATCGACTAAAATATTGATCTCATATTTCTAGTCTCAAGAACTGTGAGACCACAAATTTCTGTTTCTAAGAGCCATCCTGTCTGTGGTAATTTTTACAGAGACCCCAAGAAACTAATATAGTCCTAGTTTTCTGTTCTGATGCCATGGAGATTGCCTCTTTCTTCCCCTATTTGACATGAGCTTACCTGTTCCATCTTGAGGGCTCTTCTCCAGCATCGGGGTCATCTTGCTTCAGCCAAGCTCCCTGCAGTCTGCTCCCTGGATCCTCTGCTCTCCTCCCAGCAGACAATGGCTAATAAATAACTGCATGTTTTCAGAATGCAGATTGAGGCTTGAACAGTAAATGTTAACACACAAAATAATTTCCTTTGCCAATTTGTTTGAATCATTGTACTCTACACTCTGTATAGGAGAGTCTCACATTATTCAGTACCTGCTGGAATTTTAGCAAAATTAATAAAGAAGGTTGATGTAGGTGAATTGGGGCTTGACCTGAGTGGAGCCTCCTCCAGAATATATCCCAAATGTTTTGCACCATTCTTACATCTCTTATCCGAGTCAGGCCATCATCACTTCCCATCTAAACTTCTGAGGCAGCCTCCCAACTGCTATTTCTGACTCCATTCCTGTCTGCCTTATGGTTCATCCTCCACTCAACAGTGATATATTTTAAAGCACAAATTACATTATGTATTAATATCTTTGAATTCATTTTCACTACGATTAGATGAAAATCCTCACCTTGGTCTACACAGTCCTATAGGATACAGCCCCTGCTAGCCTCTCCAAATTTGCCTCCTATTTTTCTCCTCCATTCCTCAGCAAGCTTCCTCTATTTCTGAACACACAAGGTCATTCCCACATTTGGATTCTTATCAGAAATCTTCCCACTTCATGAGACATTTCTCTCCCTCCAGATCTTTATTTTTTGTATATCTGGATTTTTAATTATTGAGATTTCAACTCAACTGTCCCCTCCTCAGAGAGGTCTCACTTGGTCACCCTAACTAAAGTTGTGTTCTCTACCCCATGTTTCTCTTTATTCCAGGATTCCTTAGAATAAGGAATTCTGGATTAGATAAGGGATTAGATAACTAAGGATTAAATAAAGGAATCTAGTCTCTATCTCAGGATTCTAAAGAGAGAGAGTGTGTGTGTTTATGTGTGTGTGTGTGCATTCATACATGTCTGCCCCAAATTTTTTATTTTCCAAAATTAACTGATATCTTTATATGTTTATTATCCATCTTATTCACTACTCTATTTCCAGCATTCAGAATAGTGACTGGCAGACAATAGTTGCTCAATACACACTTGTTGAAGATAGGGATGCCCACTATCACCACTCTTATTCTGAACATAGTACTGAAAGTCCTAGCCAGAGAAATCAGGCAAGAGAAAGAAATAAAAGGCACCCAAATAGGAAAAGAAAAACTCAAGCTTACTCTCTTCACTGACGATATGACTCTATATCTAGAAAACCCTAAAGATTCCACCAAAAGACTCCTAGAACTGATAAATGACTTCAGTAAACTGTTAGGATACAAAATCAATGTACAAAAACCAGTAGAATTTCCATACACCAACAATATTCAAGCTGAGAGGCAAAATCAAGAATGCAATCTCATTTACAATTGCCACAAAAAGAAAAGAATATTTAGGAATACAGCTAACCAAGGAGGTGAAATGTCTCTGCAAGGAGAATTACAAAACATTGCTGAAAGAAATTAGGTATGACACAAATAAAAGAAAAAGCATCCTACCACTCATGAATTGGAAGAATCCACATCTTTAAAATGGCCGTACTGCCCAAAGCAATGTACAGATTCAATGTTATTCCTATCAAACTACCAATGTCATTTTTCACAGAATTAGAAAAAAAAATTCTAAAATTCATATGGAAACAAAAAAGAGCCCAAATGCCCAAGACAATTGTAAGCAAAAAGAATAAAACCAGAGGCATCATATTACCCGATTTATGCTAGAAGGCTGCAGTAATTAAAACAGCATGATACTGGTACAGTAACAGACACATAGACCATTGGAACAGAATAGAGAACCTAGAAATAAACACTTACATCTACAACCATCTTATCTTCAACAAAGTCAACAAAAATAAGCAATGAGGAAAGGAGTCTCTGTTGAGTAAATGGTGCTGGGACAACTGGCTGTCCATACATAGAGGAATGAATCTGGACCTCTACCTATCACCATATGCAAAAATTAGCCCAAGATGATTAAAGACTTAAATGTAAGACCTCAAATTCTAAGCATCCTAGAAGAAAGCCTAGGAAATATCCTTCTTGAGATCGGCCTTGGCAAAAATTTATGGCTAAGTCCTTAAAAGTAATTGCAGGAAAAACAAAAGTTGACAAATGTGACCTAATGAAATGAAATAGCTTCTGCACAGGAAGAGAACTATCAACAGAGCAAACAGGCAACCTACAGAATGGGAGAAAATATTTGCAAACTATGCATCATCTGACAAAAATCTAACATCTAGGACCCATAAGGAACTTAAACGACTCAATAAACAAAAGACAACCCCATTTAAAAGTGGGCAAAGTGTAATTCCACCGAGGCAGGCAGATCACTTGATCTCATGGGTTGGAGACCAGCCTGGGCAGCATGGTGAAACCCCGTCTCTACAAAAATACCGAAAAAAATTAGCAGGGTGTGATGGTACACACCTGTAGTCTCAGCTACTCAGGAGGCTGAGGTGGGAGGATGGCTTGACCTGGGGAGGCTGAGGTTGCAGTAAGCCTAGATTGTGCCACTGTACTCCAGCCTGGGATATAGAGCCAAGCCTTGTCTCAAAAAAGAAAAAATAATAATAAAATAAAAAGAAAAGAAAAACGTAACCAAAATACATGTACAGATACTTCTCAAAAGAAGACACACGAGAGGCCAACAAACAGGTGGATCACGAGGTCAGGAGATCGAGACCATCCTGGCTAACACGGTGAAACCCCGTCTCTACTAAAAAATACATAAAAAACTAGCCGGGCGAGGTGGCGGGCGCCTGTAGTCCCAGCTGCATGGGAGGCTGAGGCAGGAGAATGGCGTAAACCCGGGAGGTGGAGCTTGCAGTGAGCTGAGATCCGGCCACTGCACTCCAGCCTGGGCGACAGAGCTAGACTCCGTCTCAAAAAAAAAAAAAAAAAATTCTCCACATCACTAATCATCAGAGAAATACAAATCAAAACAACAAGGAGAGGCCATTATACACCAGTCAAAATGGCTTTTGTTAAAAAGTCAAAAAAAAAAAACACCCAACAGATATTGGCAAAGCTGTGGAGAGAAGAGAATGCTTATACTGTTGTTGGTGGGAGTGTAAATTAGTTAAGCCACTGTGGAGAGCAGTTTGTAGATTTCTCAGAGAATTAAGAGTTAAACTATCATTCAACATTCAACCCAGCAATCTCACTCCTGGGAATATACCCAAAGGTATATACACCATTCTACCAAAGAGACATATTCATTCACATGTTCATTGGAGTCCTCTTCATAATACCAAAGACATGGAATCAGCCTCAGTGCTCATCAATGATGGACTGAATTAGGAAAATATGATACATATACACTATGGAATACTACACAGCCATAAAAAAGAATAAAGTCATGTCCTTTGCAGCGACATGGATGCAGATGGAAACCGTCATCCTAAATGAACTAATGCCAAAACAGAAAACCAAATACTGCGTGTTCTCACTTACAAGTGGAAGATAAATATTGGGTACATATGCTCATAAAAATGGAAACAATAGAAACTGGGGACTCCTAGAGTGGAGAGGGAGAGAGGAGAGTAAGGGTTGAAAAAAACCTCCCTATTTGGTACTATGCTCACTACCTTGCTGATGGATTCATTTGTACTCCAACTGCAAACGTCAACATCATGCAATGTATCTTTTGTAAAGAACCTTCACATGTACCCCTTGATTCTAAAATAGAAGTTCACAAAAGAGAAAAATACACTTGTTGAAAGAAAAAATGAATACATGAATAAATAATGGTGGAAAAAGAAATTGGAAGATGAAGCCAGCTTTGGAGCGGGAACATCTCTGAATTATACACAAAACTACTGTTCTGTGCTAAGGAAGTGTGGCAAATGTTCTCGGAGGCAAGTTGCAGTTGGAAATTGCTTGGTGAGGTGCACTTCTCTGCCCATGTGCCATAGTACTCCTCTTTTCCACTATTTCAAGTTTTTGTGTAATGTCCAGAGGAGTTAAGAGTAAAGAATCTGATATAGAAAAGCATGTCGCAGACTCCGAAGTCACAAGCAAAAGGCACGTGGCAGATCACTCTCTTTACTCTGAACATTTTTCCAGGGACCAGCTGGATTCTTACATGTATCACATCAGGTAGGTTAAAAAACCCAGAATTATTGTTTTCCAGAACTTCTCTGTCTGTAGACTTTCCAGGAGTTGCTGAAGATTTGGCTGTTTTGCTCTCTAACCGCTGACAACATGTCTGTGCCTCTCTGGAAGAAATCAGCTAGAGGAGGCGTGTTTGTTAAAACAACCACAGACCATCCCCATACACAGAGCTGGAGGCCTGGCCCAGGGGCAGCCCAACCTGGAACAAATCAGCTCCCAATGAGATCCGCCCGAGTGGGAAATGGCTGACGGCATGCCACCTTATGCTCCACACCATCTGGCTCCCTGCACGCCCTTCCTTGCTGGAGTTTTAATTTCCGAACCAGACGCACTGCCACAATTACGCTTTACTTCATTTTATGCATCCTGCTGTGGGAACACAGAAGCTCCTGGTAATTAAACGTCTACTTTGTGAACAGAGAGGAAATTTCCACACTTAACCATTGCTCTATTTGTTGGAGATAAAGCAGGGGAAATCCCAGGCCTTTAGCACCTGGGATAGATCCCAAGTGCCCTGGGCACTGACCCATAAAATCCAAAAGCAAATCTATGTGGGATGGGGAGACATTGGGGTACAGGGGCATGTGGAGTTTGATGAAGTCTCTGTTTGGTCTCTTACCAGCTGTGTGTCTTTGAGCTACTGCTTCTACTTTGTCAGCCACAGTTTCCCTATCCATACAAGGAGGAAACCAAGTGAGGCAGAAGTAAATTTTAGTAAGATAAGACATGCCAGTGTTGCACTGGAGCATGTTCTGAGCTCCATGCCTTGTTTCTTTAAGCACATGTAGACAACTGGACCTGCTGGTCTTATGAGGCACAGATATGAATTCTATTTGGCATACATACCCTTCAAAAATAACTCTAATATTTGAAAACCAAGGGATGGCATAAATGGTTTCCTGTTGACTTCCAAATTCTCCTGAAAAAGTGAAATATTTGATTATGTAGGGAGCACTTTCCTACACAGCAGCAATAGGCTGGGGCTGAGACACACCTTTAGCAAGGAATTCTTGAGACTAGCACTTACTCCAAGTGTCAAGTGCCTGTCAGGTGCCTTGGAAACTTGTTTAAATGCAGATTCACATTTAGTGTTTCTGGGGTTGAGCCCTAGATTCTGTATTTGTAACAGTGGCCCGTGATGTGGATGCAGGTGAGAATGGTGCCCATTTTAAGCAGAGGGGGGTTGGTGAGGCCTGAGCACACTGCAGCTCTCCCTTCTCTTCTCCTCCCTGTTGTCTCCCAACCCCAGGGATGAACAACAGGTGTCATTCATCACTACACTCACTCTACTGTCTTTCTTTATTAGAGGTCTATAGTTCTATACCTGCTAACTTTGCTCATTTATTACTTGCCAACTTAAGAATACGTTTGAATATCTGACCCAGCTTTAAAGGGTATTTGGTAGCCCCAGTCTGTTTGTATCAGTCAGAGTCCTACGAGGAAAACAGGCATCATCGTTATTTTCAGTAGAGAGGATTTAGGTTAAACAGGTAATGCAGAAACTCACAGTAAATTAACCCAGAGATAAGCAGTGGCAAGCGGCCATGGAGCCCTAGAGGAAAGAGGGACAAATGGAAGAGGCAGTATCCCCAGAGTCCAGGGTCCATACAGGGTCCCCTGGCAGACCCTGGGACCCTGGCAACCCTGTTTAGCAGAAACTGGAGTCACAGAGATGATCAGTTGCTAGCAGAGATGCTGCTTGAGACAGACAGACAGAAATGGTGAGAGGTGTCCTGACCCCTCTCTTTCAATTAGTAATCTACACCAATGCCTCCCATTAGATAAACCCATCTGGAAGACAGCTGGCATGGGAGACAAAAGAATCCAGCCTGCAGTGGTCAGAATCCCCTCCCATGTTAAGCAGAGAAGCAGTGGGGTAAAATTGGATCTGAGGGCAGAGAAACCAGCTCTGGTACACTGCCCTTGGGTACATCCTCACTGCTGTTAAATGAAAGGAACACCTTAGACTAGATTCTTAAAGAGTCAAAATGTTTTTCCACATTTTCTTAAAACTGAAAGGTAAAAAATCATACACCATTCAGCACCTTAAGAGGTTGTAACACTCTTGAAAAATTGGAAAGAGCCCTTGCTTAGGCATAAAGAAAAATATGCCATGGTCCAAAAATTGCCATATAATTATCAAATGACCTTGGTAAACTGATCTGATTGATTTGGCTTCCATATCCTTATTTGTTAAATTGTAATAATGATGCTTCTCCACCTACTTTATAGGATTTTTGTATATAGAAAAATAATAGGCTGGGTGGGCTCATGCCTGTAATCCCAGCACTTTGGGAGGCCTAGGCTGGAGGATCATGAGGTCAGGAGATCGAGACCATCCTGGCTAATGCGGTGAAATCCCGTCTCTACTAAAAAATAAATAAATAAATAAATAAATAAATAAATAAATAAATAAATTAGCTGGGCATGGTGGCGGGTGCCTGTAGTCCCAGCTACTTGGGAGGCTGAGGCAGGAGAATGGTGTGAACCCAGGAGACGGAGCTTGCAGTGAACCGAGATCGCGCCACTGCACTCCAGCCTGGGCAACAGAGAGAGACTTGGTCTCACAATAAATAAATAAATACTACTAATAAAAATATTTTTCTTATTCATTTATTCACTGAAAGAGCGATTCATGAATGCCACCAAGCATCATGGTTTCCATTGGTCATGGGATGTCTCCACTAGGAAACTTTCCTGAATCTCATTCTGTATTAGGCATTATATTGAAGGTCCTACATGTGCTTCCAAAGCCCCTGTGCTTCCCTATTACACTGGGCAGGGTCTAATTAGGAGACAGAAGCCATGACAAAATCTGAAAGGAGACAGAAACTGTACCAATATTTAAACCAGGGCAATTTAATATAAAATATTATCAACTTGAAGCAAGAGACACCTGTATCACCACACTTATAACATTGATTATTTGTTTCCCCACCAGACTGAAGTTTCCTTTACAGCAGGAACAATATCTGTAATTCATCATTTTAATCTTAAACTCCAAGTCTCTCCATACCTAAGCATAGTATTTGACATTCAGTGACTGATGGATTATTGTTGAGTAAATGAACAGAAGTTTACAATCTAAGGGGAACAAAAGTTTCAAAGCATTGTAGTAGCTAAGTAGATATGATATAGTGCAGTTCTGGATGAAGGCCAATGAAAGAAAGATAGGAACTGACATTACCAAGAGAGAAACATCTGCACATACAGGAGGAACAAGAGAGAAAGACATATTCTGGAAACTACTGGTTATCCAGCTTTGCTAAGCAGGAGTTTTGAGGAAGAAAGTAACATAATATGGAGTTGGAGACAGAAGGCAGAAGATATGCCAGGAAAATGAGTTTCAATCATACCTAGTTGGAGGAAAGCCATTAAAGAGGTAGGGCAGGAGATACGACAGAATCGGAGATGTGGGGTGGCAGATCATCCTGGCCCTCTGCCAGGGGTGCTTTGGTTAATTGGAAAGGGCTGTAATTTTGAGAAGTAAAATATGCTGCATTTTATGTATATGAACACAAATGATACAATTAAAGAAAACCAATTTATAAACAAACAAAAAAAATCTATAAACAAAAACCAAGTACTGTAAGTTCTTGCTATGAGCAATCCTACATGGTTAATTCAAATACGATAAACAGTCATGGAAATGTTTCTGTATTTCATAAAAGCTGGGTAGCTGAAATAAATACTGCTGTTGAATCAAACAGTGCAAACAATACTTTTGAACTCCGCTCAAAGGAGCTACCACCAAGTGACGATACCTGGGATTGAAATTGAGCAAAAGAAGATGTATTTCAAGTGCTTTTTGTCAATATAGTTTTTACTAATAGCTTCAAAATAAAAGCTCAAAATCACGATATGCAAATTCCTATGAAGACACATAAAGTGAAACTTTTCTTCACTCTTTTATTCTTTCCCCATAAATTCACACATGTCACATAAAATTTAACAAAACCATTCTATTTTGGATATACTGTTCTTGAAGGCTTTGCATTTAGTAACTTGGCAATTTACCTAACCCCAGTGTGCCTTAGTTTTCTCATCTAGAAAGGGGACATAATTGCTATTTCCTAGTTGACTATTCAATAATTGTTTCAAAATATATTTTTAAGAAACAAAATATGATTGGAAAAAAGTTTCTAAAAAGCAAGAACTATTTTTTTACCTCACATATATTTTTAATTCATTCTCAGTGAACTATAATTTAATGAAATTATCGGGTAGTATCCCCAGTTACCAAGGAAAAATGAATCAAAAAACATAAATGATTTATATATAAAGATCTTTACACATGCCAGTTGGCATACTTAAGTTAAAAAAAAAAAAAAAAAAGATAAATGGGGCCTGCCTATGCAGAGAGAAACATTCACTAAAGGAAAAAAATAAGATTAAATTTTTTGCCTACAACATGCTGAGAAGAACAAACCACTTCTATCATTGAGAACTCCTCATTTATTTAGCACTGCCTAATTAAAACCAAGTTTCTAAGGCAAGAATGCCTCATAAATTTTACCATGTAATAAACACATAGTTTTATTTATTGTTTAATTAAATTAGTTATATCTTGATATTTGCATTTCTATCAATCAGACTTTAAATTATATTGGTGCTTCAATTGATGTCCAAAGTTCCTCTAAGTAACAGTTGCCTTATCAGTTAAAAGAAAAAGGTTGGGGGGGAACAGCTAACTCATGGCAGATGTGAGGATTTGACCATGATTGTGCTTATGTGAGCCTTGCATGTGGTATACAAGAAATACACAGTGAACGTTAATATTTTTTATTTTAACCATAATTGTTTCAATTGCTGCTATTAATAAAAGCTCTTAGAACATCATCTAACACGCCAATTTGTCAATAATTTTAAATTACTATATATTACATTAAAAGATGCATAATACATGATTTATGGGTTAAATAGAGATAAGAGGATATTAAGACATAATAGCCTATGTCTTGATATACCCTTGCTTAATAAAAGTGGTTAAATTTGTGTCTATTACCACCCTCCAAAAAAAAAAAAAGTCACATTGACCACCAAACTTAGAGTAATTCAAAACATACAGGGGATTTCAAATAGACCTCCTTCTCTTACATACTTGCATGTTTGTTGTTGTTGGTTTGGTTTGGTTTTTGTTCTTTTGGGGGCTTAGTAGGAAAAGATTTCAACCAGAGATTAAAGTTGCCAGTACATTGCCTGGTTTTAGTGAAGCGAATAGGAAGTCCATTGGACTTGGGGGAAATAATATTCATTCAAGTACAGAACCCAGGGTGACTCGTTAGTTTTGTGAATGTAATGTAGATAGGCGTACATTCTTTTAAGGAAATATGACAAACATGTTTTTTTTTCTGAAATAATGTCTTACTAGCAGCTTGTACATTTCTAGAGAGAAGAATGGGTCTAGAAGCCTCTTGAAAGTAAGAGGAAAGAGACAAAGTCGGCTACATAGTAAGAGCTCAATAATACGTGTTGGTTAAACTAATAAAGAAATGAATCCCAATCTTTTTCATTTTCTTAAGCTTCAACATTACTAGTTATAGATATTGCTGTGGTGTTTGAAGACATAGTTACTGCTATAAATTGGCAAGAATGCAAATTGGCACATTTCTGGAAAGCTAGTTTGAAACATAGAGCAAAAGCTCTTTAATTGCCTTTACCCATTATGGTCAAGGTAGAATAGTTTTTGCAGACAAAATTCTCAGTGCAAAACTAAGAAATGCTGAAAAACATATTTTTTAAAGAAAATCTACCAAAAATAACAGAGAGCTATTAAAGCGGCAAGTACTTGGAGGCCCAGAGTTGACAGAGGTGATTACAATATTTGGCACCACTTTTTACCTCAATTGATGTTTTTATGTCTCAAGAGCAGCTGACAGGCTCACAAGAAGAGAAGAGCTTCCAGAATTCTGATGGGGCTATAAGAGAGTCCTGGAATACATCTTGAGTTAAAAAAAAAAAAAAATGCCTTTTAGCTGGAATTCCAAATGACTGAATCTAGCACAATGAAGCAGACTTCACAAAGACTAAGTGTCAACCTCCAAGAGAAGGCTAAAGAGGTATAATAAGTAAATTTAACATGGGATTCTAGGACAGGAAAATACATTAATTAAAAGCTAAGGAAATTTGAATGTAACATTTAGTTTACAATGATGTATCAGTATTTGTTTATTAACTGTGACAAATTACCATACAATGTATGATGTCAATAATATGGGAAACTAGATGTGAGGTACATGGAAACTCTATGTGGTATCTCAACATTTTCTTGTTAATATAACATTGTATTAAAAATTAAGTCAATCAAAAAACAAAGATGTGACATATATAAATGGAAAAAATTATCTAATTAAAAACAGAAATTGACATACTGCGTAAAAAATTAAGAACAAACGAAAACCTTTGTAACTCAAAATAGGCAGACTCTAAATATAAAGATACTAAGAAATTGGAAGGCCAGGCACAGTGGCTCATGCCTGTAATCCTAGTACTTTGGGAGGTCGAGGTGGATGGATCACTTGAGGTCAGGTGTTCGAGACCAGCCTAGTCAACATGGTGAGAAACCCTGTCTCCACTAAAACTACAAAAATTAGCCAGGTGTGGTGGCAGATGCCTGTAGTCCCAGCTACTCAGGAGGCTGAGGCAGGAGAATGGCATCAGCTGGGAGACAGAGCTTGCAGTGAGCCGAGATCGCACCACTGCACTCCAGCCTGGATGACAGAGCAAGACTCTGTCTCCAAAAAAAAAAAAAAAAAGAAAAAGAAATTGGAAATAAAGGAATATAAAGAAATATGCCATGGAATCACTAAGCAAAAGAAATCTGACAAATATTAGAATATCAGAATATTATAGTTAATTGTATTCATTATAAATATCAAAAAGTGTAATATTTTATTTAAAATATCAAAATCATGATGTTTAACTGGAAAGTTGATAGAAAGAGGGATACTTTATTATTTTTAAAGTATCAACTTATTAGAATTAGGAAGAACTATTGTTTTTCCTTTAATAAAATAGACTAAAAATATGTATCACAAATACTGACAAATCTAAAAAGAGGAAAATACAAATGTTCCATCATCAAAGGAATCTTGGCACACGCTTCTCAGTCACTGATAGAATAAGGCATTGATAAAATCAGATAAAAAATAAGAAAGGATATTGAAGATTAAAAATAAAATTTAAAAATTCTGCCTACTTAACACTTACAGAAGACTATAACCAATATTTGCTTTCAATAAAGCTTGAAAGTAACAACATAAGGATAACTACTTTTTGACTTTGAAAATAAGTAAAAACTTCTAAATTAACAACGGGTCAATAAAAATTAGAAGGCATTTTAAGGTAAATAAAACTTAAAAAAATGTAAATATAATCTCAGCACTTTGAGAGGCCAAGGCAGGAGGATCACTTGAGGCCAGGAGTTTGAGACCACCCCTGGGCAATATAGCCAAACCTTGTCTCAACAAAAAGTAAACAAATTTCCAAGCATGATGATGCACACCTGTAGTCCCAGCTACTCAGGAGGCTGAAGTAGAAGGATTGCTTGAGCCCCAGAGTTCCACGTTACAGTGAACTATGATTGTGCCACTGCAGTCCAGCCTAAATGAGAAAATGAGAACCTGTCTCTGAAGAATAAAACTATAAAAAAAAATAGATGTAACTAAAAATTGTCTCACTGGATGAGGTTACACTCTAGTTAAGATTTCTAGGCCTAAGTATATATGTTTTTTTTTAAAGATTAAAAATACATGGCCTAGACATGTTTTTAAGATATTAAAAGAATGTCAAATGAGCTCAAAGTGGGAAAAAATAAGCAGAATAAAATAAAAGGTGTCTTAGTCCATTTAGTGTTATAACAGAATGCCCAAGGCTGAGTAACTTATAAAGAAAAAAGATTTATTTGGCTAACAATTCTGGTGACTGAAAAGTTCAAAACTGGACAACTGTATCTGGTGAAGACCTCAGGCTGCTTCCACTCATAGCAGAAAGTGGAAGGGGAGCCAGTGTGTGAAAAAAAAAATAACATCATGAGAGTGGAAGCAAAAGAGGACAAACAAGGAACCCAGACTCTTGGTAAAATATATGGACCAGACTATACTATGGCTAGTATATAGATTATACTTGCCAGACTAATCCATTTCCACTACAGCAAGATTTCATTCTCCCCCAGTGCATTAATCTACATATGAGGAATCTGCCACCATGAGCCAAATACTTCCTTCCATACTTCATCTCCAATACTGCTACATTGAGATGAAATTCAATATGAGTTTTGGCTGGGACAAATCATATCAAAACAATAGCATTATGCAAATAAATATAAAATGTAGAGAATCAACAAAGCCAGAGGTCAATTTGTTGAAAAAAATAATAAAACCGGTAATTTCCTAGCAAGGCTAATCAAGATTGAAAAGAGATGAATCATAAATTACCAATACTAGAGGGATAATCACTACAGCTCTAACACACATTAAATGAGGAAGTTATTATGAACAACTCTATGCCATTATTGGAAAATTTAGATAATACTGAAAACTTAAATTTAAAAAAATGCAACTTAAACTAACCCAAGAAGAAATAAAAAACAAGTTCATGTGCTTGTTTTTAGTTGCATAACAAAGTTTATAAAATTAATGTCTAACCAGTATTTAAGCGAAGCAAGACCTTAAGCAAACTGGAAATAGAAGTGAACTTTCCTAAGTGGATAAAATACATTAAAAATAAAAACAAACACCTATAAAAACACATACATTGACTCTTAATTGTAAAACATTATAAACTTTCCTCCTGAGATCAAGACTCAAGCAATAGAAGACTACTTCTAACTGGCATTCTTCTGGAAGTGGTAGCCAGTGCAATAAGGCAAGAAAATTGATAGAATTGGAAAGTTAGAAATAAAACTCTCATCACATTATATTTGCCTATAGTTATTAAAAACATAAAAATTAAAAAGTTCTGATGTATTAAATCAAACAAATGAATTTAGCAAGTTCACTGGATACAAAGTTAACATATGAAAGTCAATCACATTTCTAATTTAACAGCAATTAGAAAATGAAATGTAAAATACCAATTATAATTATACATATGTATACAATTATACATAGATTACATATACATAATTTATACAATCATGTATATATGTGTGTGCATAATTCACAAGATATCTATAGAGAAAGTACAGATCTAAACAAATTGAGAACTATAACATGTGAAGATTCTCTTCAAATTGACCTAGAATTCTGATATAATTACTAGCAGAGGTGTGTGTGTGTATGTGTGTAAATTGATGAGCAATTACTGACATGCTAGTAAAAATTAAAGTCATGAAAAAAGACAACCTTAGAAAGGATTTTATAGCAAACAAACTTATAACTTTTAAAATATGTTTTCTTGAATCATTTATTTCTCTAAAAATTTCAGAAAATAAGAGCATCCGATAGCCATAGCCAGATGCTCATATAACTCTCTGTTTCTAACTCATCAATTTTATGGGTTTATTTTGTAATTATAACAGAAGATAACTCAGCTGCCATTTGTTCAGGTATAGTTTTGGGATCCACTGGGAGCCAAGGATGTTGTATTCATTAATAAATAAACTTCAAAAGGCTTGCAAGACACATTTGAAAATCTGTTCAAGTACATATTTTGAAAAGAGGAAATGGGGAAAATAGTAAAGAAGTTAAAATATACTATCTGAAGATATTTTTAATGTTGCAATTTGAGAACAAAGAAATTATAGTAAAGACATAAATTATATATCTGTAAGGTGATGCAGATACACATTTGGAAAAAAAAAAGAGTCACAGTATTTATTCAGAAGTATGTCACAGATATGACTTTAATAGAGTTGACATAATTGGTAAACACGATAAAGGCTTAGTAATCTTAGAATTAGTGATTTTTCATTTCACATCAATAGTCCTCGAGCTATTTTTCTACTCCCACATAGCTTTTCAGGACTCACTTGTGGTCTTTATTCACTCAGTTGTGGGCAACATAGGGTGATTTCCACTTTCTCCTTTAGGATAAAGCTTCCCCATTGGGGTAAAATTTGATATTTTGCTCTAGCATTTAAGTGATATCTTCTGCTCACAGAAGAGTCAGACTCACCTTGCTTTGGTGGCTATTTTGACGTGACTGTAACTTGTTTGAGGATTCCTGCATCATAGTGCAGCATTAACATTCAATGAATTGTGTGTATCCCAAAGAGGTCAATGAGAAAACTCACAAGGCAAAGTCTATATGAGTGTAAAGCAGTTCTTTCTCTAAGTCCCTTTGAAGAGATAGACCCAGTGACCCAGCTGGATTACTGTAGAGTCCAGTGTTGGTCTGGAAACTCAGAGTTAGACTGAAAAGGAATTTGGAATAGAGGTGGGCCTTTGAGAAAAACAACAGTGTGTCGACACAGATGCTAGAAAAAACAGCAGAAAAAGCATTGAAATCATCACAGGCTGAATTCATAGTCCTTGAAATCTGTACTCCGCATCTTGATTAGCACAACTGCAAAGACCTCAAGCTTCTTATGACTCTTTTAAAAATTAATGACATTCTCTACTAACAGATACTTTGATTTGGAAGCTATTTTATGGTTATTATATCAAATTTTGTAATTTTAAGAGAACAGTGTTTTCCTAAATTCAAGTTCAACAGATTACCTAATCATTCTCTCTACTAATAAAAAGCTGCAGCTTTCACCCAAGATTTTATATACTCATAAATGTAAACATTGTTCTTCTTTTAATTCTAGATATTTAAACTTGGTGGGTGATAACATAATGTTTACAATATACTTGGAATTATTTTCGTGTGAATTTTGGATATTTTATGTGCCTTTATGTGATTAGGGATACCAATTTATAGGACTGTTCTACTGATGTTCCCAATGAATCAGAAAAAAAAAAGTTGCCAAGTAATAAATTTACATTTACTAGTTTCTGTATTTTTTATTGACACAATAAATAAGTCAATAATACCAACCTGTTTTGAATAGCAAGACCAAAAATATTACTTTCATATTCTATTGACCTTCACTTAGATATCTTTATACCAATGTTTTCTCCTTTGGTATGTCATTATGGATTTATGACTTTTCAGATTTACTGTATATCATTGATCTTTGTCAATAATCTTTTGAGTCCCAATTGCCTCATCTTAGCCAATAGAAGCTCCCTTCAAATTATGCTTAGATTATTCCAAATTAGATTGTTTCTATGTGACTGCATTATTTGTGACATATTTTTGCTTTCTGGCACAACAGAATTACATAGGCTCACTTTTCCCCTTTCAACCCAGACATAGAATCAGCTACTTATTTTCAAGGCACCATGGTTTCTCATAATGGGAAAATAGCATTGAATAGACAAGAATCTGAGTGCTGCTATGAATAATTGCGGTGGGGTGGTGAGGGGCACATGTCCTTGGTTATTTCTTTGGGCAAAGCTAATAAAGATGTATTCTGAATTTCCTTTGCAAATTTATGACTTTGCTTTTTATGGTCCTGATTCAATTCTAATAGTACAGTCCCCATACCTAAATTTTATTTTATTTTCTCTCATACAAAGCATATTGAGTCCTAACAAACGTATATTTTAAAATTTGCTAAAAATATAAGAAAAAATTATTCCAAAATAATTTAATATTCATGCAAAAATATAATTACTGAATGAGTTCAATTTTGAGCAGTTATTTTTGTTTCTATCACATTATACTGTAGATTTGCAGTCAGATTATTTTGTTTTAGAATGATAGTTCTGAAGCCTCATCGTGCATCTCAAGGTTTGTTTAAAACAAATAGCTGGGCTTTGTTCACTGAATTTCTGATTCAGTAACTTTGGGGTGTGGCTGATAATTTGCATTTCCAATAAATTCCCTGGTTGGAGGGGGCCAATATGGCCGATTAGAAGTATCCACAGTCCACAGCATTCATGGAGAGAAAGAAAAGGGGCAAGCAAATACAGCACCTTCAATTGAAATATCCAGGTAGTTGCACTGGGACTGATCAGAGAAACAACTCAATCCATGGAGAATGAGAAAAAGCAGAGTGGGGTGACCACCCACCCAAAAGTCATGCAGAGCCAAGGAAACCCTCACCAGCCAAGGGAAGCAGTGAGTGACTATGTGACTCTGGGAAACCACACTTCTCCCACAGATCTTTGCAACCCGCAGATCAGGAGATCCCCTTTGGAGCCCACTCCACCAGGGCCTTGGGCTCAACACACAGGGCTGTGTAGAGTCCTGGCAGAACAACTGCTCAGACATGCAGAGAGACACAAGAACTTTACATACTCCATCCCTGAGATCCCCAGCAAACATATCTGCAACTCAGACAAGGTGGAAGGTCTGCACATACCTCTAGGAAGGGGGTGGAACCCAGGGAGCCAAACAGCCTCATACTGTGGGCCCCACTTCCATGGCACCTCACAAGATAAGACCCACTGGCTTGGAATTCCAGCCAGCTACCAGCAAGAAGGTGAAGACTGCCTGAGACTGAGCTGAGCTCTTGAGGGGAGGGGCGGGTGCCATGTCTGCTGTTTGGTGGATTCTGTCATTCTAGCCTGTAGGTTTGAAGAGTTCAAACAGTCGAAACAAGGAAGGGTTCCCTCAAGCAATGCAACACAGAGGCTTTGCCAGATGTGGCCAGACTGGTTCATTAAGCAGGGCCTGGATCCTGTCCACCTCACTGAAAACTCAAAAAGCTTGAATGCCCCTTTTCCTCCAAATGACCGCAACACATCTCCAGCAAGGACTCAAAAGTGAGCTGAGGCTGAGACAGATAAAATGACAGAAGTAGGCTTCAGAAGTTGGGCAATAACAAATTTCACCAAGCTAAAGGAGCATATTGTAACCCAATTCAAAGAAGCTAAGAATCATGATAAAACAATAAAGGAGCTGGCAGTCAAAATAGCCAGTAAATAGAGGGACATAACTGACCTGTTTGAGCTGAAAAACACACCACAAGAACTTCACAGTTCAATAGCAAGAATTATTAGCAGAAATGATCAAACAGAGGAAAGAATCTCAGAGTGGGAAGACTGGCTTTCTGAATTAAGAAACACAGACAATAATAAAGAAAAAAGGAATGAAAATGAATGAACAAAACCTCTGAGAAATATGGGATTATGTAAAGAGGCCGAACCTATTACCAATTGGTGTATCTGAAAGTGACGGAGAGAATGGAACCAAGTTGGAAAACATACTTGAGGATATCATCCAGGAGAACATCCCCAACCTAGAAAGACAGGCCAACATTCAAATTCAGGAAATGCAGAGAACCCCAGTAAGATACTCTACAAGAAAGTCATCTCCAAGACGCATAATCATCAGATTCTCTAAGTTTGAAATGAAAGAAAAAAATGTTAAGGGCAGCCAGAGAGAAAGTCCACATCACCTACAAAGAGAAGCCCACCAGACTAACAGTGGACCTCTCAGTGGAAACTCTACAAGCCAAAAGAGTTTGGGGGCCACTATTCAACATTCCTAAAGAAAAGAATTTCCAACCCAGAATTTCATGTCCAGACAAACTAAGCTTCGTAAATAAAGGAGAAATAAGATTCTTTTCAGACAAGCAAATGGTGAGGGAATTTATCACCACCAGACCTGTCTTGCAAGAGCTCCTGAAGGATGCACTAAATATGGAAAGGAAAAACCATTACCATTCAGTACAAAAACACACTGAAGTACACAGACCAGTGACTGTGACTATGAAGCAAACACACAAACAAGTCTGCAAAATAACCAGCTAGCATCATGATGACAGGATCAAATCCACATAAAATAATACTATCTTTAAATGTAAATGGGCTAAATGCCCCAATTAAAAGACACAGAATAGCAAGATGAATAAAGAATCAAGACACGTATGCTGTCTTCAAGAGACCCATGTCACATGCAAAGGCACACAAAGGCTTAAAATAAAGGAATAGAGGAAAATTTACCAAGCAAATGAAAAACAGAGAAAAGGAGAGGTTGCAATCTTAGTTTCTGACAAAACAGACTTTAAACCAACAAAGATCAAAGAAAGACAAAGTAGGCATTACATAATGCTAAAGGGTTCAATTCAACAAGAACTAACTATTCTAAATATATATGCTCCCAACATAGGAACACCCAGATTCATAAAGCAAGTTCTTAGAGACCTTAAAGAGACTTAGACTCCCACATAACAATAGTAGGAGACTTTAACACCCCACTGACAATATTAGACAGATCATTGAGACAGAAAATTAATAAAGATATTCAGGACCTGAACTCAGCTATGGAGGCTGCGGAACTGATATCTACAGACCTCTCCACCCCAAAACAACAGAATATACATTCTTCTCATCACTGCACAGCACTTACTCCAAAATTGATAACATAATCCAAAGGAAAATATTTCTCAGCAAATGCAAAAGAAATCGTAACAGTCTCTCAGACTACAGCGCAATCAAATTAGAACTCAGGATTGAGAAATTCCCTTAAAACCACACAACTACATGGAAGTTGAATCACCTGCTCCTGAAAGACTTTTGGATAAATAACAAAATTAAGGCAAAAATCAAGAAGTTCTTTGAAACTAATGACAGCAAAGACACAATGTACCAGAATCTCTGGGACACAGCTAAAGCAGCATAAAGAGAGAAATTTATAGTACTAAATGCCCACATCAAAAAGTTTGAAAGATATCAAGTTAAAAATCTAAATCACAACTAAAAGAACTAGAGAACCAAGAACAACAAACTCCAAAGCCAGGAGAAGGCAAAAATAACCAAGTTCAGAGCTGAACTGAAGGATACAGACAGGAAAAACTCTTCAAAAAATCAATGAGTCCAAGAGCTGGTTTGTTTTTTTTTTTTTTTTTTTGAAAAATTAATAAAATAGACCACTAGCTAGATTAATAAAGAAGAAAAGAGAGAATATTCAAATAAACACAATCAGAAATTATAAGGGAGAATTCACCATTGACCCAACAGAAATACAAACAACCATCAGAGAATACTATAACACCTCTATGCACATATACTAGAAAATCTAGAAGAAATGAATACATTCCTGGACACATACACACTCCCAAGTCTGAAGCAGAAAGAAATTGAATCCCTAAATAGATCAATAATGAGTTCTAAAATTGAGGCAGTAATAAATAGCCTACCAACATCTTCCTCCCATTCTCCACTCTCAAGTTGACCCCAGTGTCTATCATTTCTACTCTTTCTGTTCATGAGTACTCAGCGTTGGGCTCCCACTTATAAGTGAGAACATGTGATATTTGGTTTTCTGTTCCTGCATTAATTCACATAGGAAAATGGCCTCCAGTTGCATCCATGTTACTGAAAATTCAGGACATGATTTCATCCTTTTTTATAGCTGCATAGTATTCCATAGTGTATATGTACTACATTTTCTTCATTCAGTCCACCATTGATGGGCATCTAGGTTGATTCTATGTCTTTGCTATTGTGAATGGTGCTGTGATGAGCATAGGTGCCCATGTGTCTGTTTGGTAGAATAATTTATATTCCTTTAGGTATATACCCAGTAACAGTATTGCCAGATTGAATGGTAGTTCTATTTTAAGTTCTTTGAGAAATCACCAAACTGCTTTCCACAGTGGCTAAACTAATTTACATTTCTACCAGCAGTATATATGAGTTTTTTCTCTGCAACATTGCCAACATCTGTTATTTTTTTACTTTTTAATAATAGCTATTCTAACTGGGGTGAGATGGTATCTCCTTGTTGGTTTGATTTTCATTTTTCTAATGATCAGGCATGTTGAGAACTTTTTCATATGCTTGTTGGTCATGTGAAGAGGTACTGGTTTTGCTATGAGGTACGATTTTAAGGCTCTTGGCCTCAACACCAAGCATTTTATTAACTCCTAGGCCTGTGGCCTGTTCTTATTAGCCCCAAATTAAAACTTTGCTGGCAGAGAAAATTACCAGTTTAAAAATGTTTAATTTTTATAACTTTTTGTTTTAGATAGAGTTCCACTTTGAGTGTCATCCTGTTCTTGCTAAAAATCAGCTACATATACTGAAAATATTCAGACACAAATTTGTCACATTTCATATGTTTCACCATATACATCATAATAGTTTTTCTGAGAGCTTCTTTCCAAACAAATATACCTCAAGACCAACATATTTCTGAACTTTCTTTTTATTTTAACAAATTAATAATATGTATTTAAAACTTTAAGCATTCTTTTTTTTTTGCATGAAAAACAATGTGGTGATTTTAAAATATGGTCACAAATTTGTTGACACTGCTCCTACCAAACAGTGAGGTGTATGTCCTCTACCCTTGAATCTTGGCTCTGAGTCTTCTTGACTAATAGGTGGGAATGATGCTTACAGCCAGACCCAGGTCTTAAAAAGCTGGTAGCTTCCATGTTCTGTCTTTATTCTTATTCTTAAAACCCAACTGCCATGCTGTGAGGAAGCCCAAGCCACTCTGTAGAGCAGCCCACTGGGAAAGGAACAGTTTGCCAGCCCTGTGACTAAGCTATCTTGCAAGTCAATCCTCTAGCCCTGGTTGAACCACCTCATCTACAATTTCCAGGTTTGGGTAATTGTGTTAGTCAACTTGGGCAGCTATAACAAATATCTTACAATGGGTAATATAAACAATAGAAATTTATTGCCCACAGTTCTGGAGGCTGGGAAGTCCAAGATCAAGGTGCCAGCAAATTCAGTGTCTGGTGAGGGCCTGTTTCTCAAAAATGGTGTCTCCTGTGCCTGTGCATTGTGGAAGAGGCAGGAACTCCCTTAAACCTCTTTTCTAAAGCCACTAATCTCATTCACAAAGGTGATCTCATTCGTGAAGGTGGATCCTTCATGACTTAATCACTTCCCAAAAGGCCCTGCCTCTTAATACTGTAACAGTAAGTATTAGTGTGTGTGTATTAGTGTGTGTGTATATATATATACACACACTATATATATATATATATCATATATTTTAGAATATTGGTATTTGGGAGAAGCTTGGTGAAAATTACATAGGAATTCTGTCCTATTTGTATAACTACTAATGAGACAAACTATTTCAAAATTAAAAGTTGTAATAAAAATTAAGGTCTGAACAAAAGAAAATATCAATTTCAGTAAAACAACTCATCCTGGGGAGAAGGGTTTGGTTCATTTATTGTACACAGAAGAGCAACCACTGGTTGCTTTTTAGGATGGTTTTTAGGATGAGCACTCTTGAGAGCTCAGAGACTTTAGTGATGGTACTTCAAAGGCTTATTCTTATATTGATGCATACAGTTTCATAGAGAGTCTGCCATACTCAGTGAAGGAAAATACAGGGGTGCAGGTACTTGGTTCAAGGATGGTTTTAAATATACTGGAAAAATACAGAGGTGACTGAGCTTTATTTGGACACTCATTTATTTGGATGCTCTGGATGCTTTAGCAGCCCTACAATTTTCCCAACCTGTAGATAAAGATCTTCCCTTTCTCAAATATATTTTGATCTTCACATGGGGAAATTTATACAAACATTTGTGGAAGATTTCTCTGGTTTCTTAATAAGGTTTGAAAAACTTTCACAGACATGCTATAAAAGACATAGTAAAGAACTTCATTATTCTTCTTTTTAAAAAAACAGAGACAAAATCTCACTCTATCACTCAGGTTTGAATGCAATGGTGAGATTATAGTGAACTATAACTTAGAACTCCTGGGCTCAAGCAATCCTCCTGCCTCAGCCTCTTGAGTGGCAAGGACTACAGGCTCATGTCATCATGCCTAACTAATTTCTTCATTTTTTTGTAGAGGTGGGTTCAATACTACCTCTGATGAGGACAGAAAGTCAAATTCTCATAACCTTCTGGTAGGCGTATCTATTGATACAACCACTTCCGAGAACAGCTTCTAGTCATGCTTACTAAAACTAAGTATTATGACCTATCCAGCTTATGACTCAGCCATTACTTTCCTCAGAAATGAGAGCTTATGGACAGTCATGTTCATAGTGGCAAAATTCAATATCTCTAAGGCAAAAACAACTCAGATGTCCGAGAACAGTAAACTGAACAAATGAATGGTGGTATATTTAAGGAATGGAATCATAAACGACAATGAAAATCTGCATGTTGTTGCTATGTGCAGCAACTTGGCTGGGTCTCACAAACCTCATGATAAGTAAAGAAAGGCAGACACAAAACAGCATTGTCTATATAATTCTATTATATATAAAGTTCAAAAACAGGCAAAACTGATCTATGGTGTTAAAACTCAGGGTGACTTCCTCTGGGCAGGAGGGGGCTTCCTGTACATAGGTGTAATGGACAGTATAGGGGCTTGAGATCCTTTGGACTTTTTCTGTGCCCTTCCTCCAGCCCCATTCGCTCCCACCTTAGCCTCTCAGGGACTTTCAATGGCCAGTACTAGTTGCACCTTCATGGACAAAGTTTTGTCCAAGGGCACAGAGTCAAAAGGATCTAAGAGTTTGCATTTTCTCTCCCCATGGGGTCATTACCACTGATTATCACTGGGAATAAGGAATCCAGATCCCATGATGTGAAGCAGGGCAACCTTGAGACATACCCCACTCCTGAGGTCTCTCACAAGGTCAGACTGAAGCTACCCTGCAGGAAATTTTTACTCTGACAACACCCTTCCTCACCTTCCCTATCCTGCTTCTCCCACTATGTCAATTGCCTTCCCTGGTGATTTACTCAATAATTGACTTGCCACAAATTCTCATCTTGTTATTTGATTTGGAAGAACTAATCCGAATCAGCTGGCAATATTCAGCTTCTGTTGAAAAGACTTGTTGGAAAAAGAAAGTATTGGCTATGCTGATGTGGATAATTCATCAATTTCATAATACTTAAAAAAATTTTTATATATACTACATATTATTTCTTTTTTAATTCTCATTTTTTTTTTAATTTTTGAGGCAGCCTCTGTCACCCAGGCTGCAGTGCAGTGGCGTGATATCAGCCCACTACAGCCTCCACCTCCCAGGCTCAAACGATCCTCCCACCTCAGCCTCCTGAGTGCTGTGATTACAGGCACACACCATGACACCTGCCTAATTTTTGTACTTTTTGTAGAGACAGGGTTTCGCCACGTTGCCCAGTCTGGTCTGAAAATCCTGGGCTCAGGTAATCCACCTGCCTCAGCCTCTCATAGTGTTACGATTACAGGTCTGAACCACCATGCCAGACCTACATTATTCTTACACAAGGAAAGGTTTATTTTCTTACAAGTATTCCAAATCTTGTGACCAACATATTCCAGAATTATGCCCTAGAAAATTTTCATATTTGGGTAGCCAAGTTATGCAGTGATTTATGTTTAGAAGAATTCATTACAAGGCTATTGTAATAGCAAATAAATTTTAAAAACTGTACATCCAAAATTAAGTGGTAAATTTAATAAAAATATGTTATATCCAAATGATTAAATACTACTTATTTACTATAAGACACTTAAAATGGTTTAATGACATAAAAATGCTCAAGTATTATTAAATACAAAAAATCAAATTATGAGGCAGTACATATAATATAATTTCCACTTGGAAAACTAAAGTGTCTTTAAATGTTTTTATGTATTTTTTAACATATATCAAGACAGTAGCACCAGCTATCCCTAGGAGGTAAGTCCATAGCTAATTTTTCATTCTTTTCTTAAGTCATCTCCATATTTTCTCAGTTTTCTATGATAAATGTGTTTACATTTTAACCAGAAATGTAAAAAAAAAAAATACTTCCTCTAATAATAGCATACACTAGTGTCCACATCTCTGGAAATAAAGTAGCCTTTAAAAATGGGTTAATACCACGTTTTTCAGGATGACTACTCTTTAAAAAAACACAGCAAGTTATAAGTGTTGTTGATGATGGAGAGAAGTTGGAACACTTACGCATTGTTGGTGGAAATGTAAAATGGTGCACCTACTATGGAAAACAGCATGATAGTCCCTTAAAAGTTTTTTTAAAATTTACACTTCCAACAATACCATGTAAATATCCCTTTTTCTCCACAACCTCGCCAGCATCTGTTATTTTCTGACTTTTTAATGACAGCCATTCTGACTGGTGTGAGATGGTATCTCATTGTGGTTTTGATTTGTATTTCTCTAGTGATCAGTGATGAGCTTTTTTTCATATGATTGTTGACCACATGTATGTCTTCTTTTGAAAAGTGTCTGTTCATGTCCTTTGCCCACTTTTTTATGAGGTTGTTTTTTTCTCATGCATTTATGTTCCTTATAAATGCTGGATATCAGACCTTTGTCAGATGCATAGTTGGCAAAATTTTTCTCCCGTTCTGTAGGTTGTCTGTTTACTCTGTTGTTTCTGGTGCTGTGCAGAAGCTTTTTAGTTTAATTAGAGTCAATTCATCCATTTTTGCTTTTATTGCAATTGCTTTTGGCATCTTTGTCATGAAATCTTTGTCCATGCCTATGTCCTGAATGGTATTGCCTAGGCTGTCTTCCAAGGTTTTTATAGTTTGGAGTTTAACATTTAGTCTTTAATCCATCTTGGGGTGAATTTTGTATATGTTATAAGGAAGAGGTGCAGTTTCAATCTTCGGTATAGGACTAGCCAGTCATCCCAGCACCATTAAAAATAAAAATACTTCCCATATCATGAAGCAATTTATACTTCTGGTTATATATCTGAACACATTAAAATAGGATCTTAAAGAGATATTTGTGTACTGAGGTCCAAAGCAGCATTAATTATGGCCACTTACAAGAGGAAGCAACCCACGTGTCCTTGTTTCTTTATAATGATAAAGAGATAAACAAAATGTAACATATATATAAACAATAGGCTATTATTCAGCCTTATAAAGGGAGGAAATTCTGACATGTTTCAACATGGATGAACCCTGAAGACATTATCCCAGGTGAAATAAACCAGTCACTAAAAGGACAGATATTGTATTATTCTACTCATTCGAGGTATCTAGAGTAATCAAATTCGTAGAAACAGAGAGTACAATGGTAGTTTCCAGGGATGGGCGGGAGGTGGGGGGAAATGGAGGACTGATGTTTAAGGGACATAGAGTCACAGTTTTGCAAGCTGAAATAGTTCTGGAGATTGGTTGCACAACAAACACGAACAAACTTAGCACTACTGAACTGTACACTTAAAAGTAGTTAAGATGGTAAATGTCATATTATGCATGCTTTATCACAATTTTTTTTAAAAGGATAGATACTGCTATTTTCATTTAATGAATGTGTGAGTTGGAGCAATTCTAAGACTTGCAGTTTCGATCCTAGCACTGTCCTGCAAATGTTCACTCTGCTAATTAGCTCTGCATTGTCACTGATGGCTTTCTTTCATCTTGACACTTTATGCACTAGACCAGCTTTGTCTGATATAACTTTCTGCAATGGTAGAATTTTTTTTTTTTACTTTTACCTTCTTTTTTTTTTTTTTTTTTTTGAGACGGAGTCTCACTCTGTTTCCCAGGCTGGAGTGCAGTAGCGCCATCACAGCTCACTGAAGCCTCAACTTCCTGGGTTCAAGGGATCCTTCTGCCTCAGCCTCCCAAGTAACTGGGATCACAGGAGCATGTCACCATGTCCAGCTAATCTTTTGTTCATTTTATTTTTTGTAGAGATAGATTCTCACCATGTTGCCCAGGCTGGTCTCAATCTTCTAGGCTCAAGTGATCCTCTGGCCTCAGCCCTTGAAAGTGCTAAAATTACAGGTGTGAGCCACCATGCTCAGCTGGAATTTTCTATATTTGTGTTATCCAGTGAGGTAGCTGTTAGTCACATGTGGCTACTGAGCACTTGAAATGTGACTAGTGTTACTGAGCACCTCTATTATTCTCTTTTATTTAATTATACATAATTAATTTTAATTTAAGTATCTACATGCGGCTGGTGGCTACATATTAATGGCTGTCCAGATTTTGATATTCATCCTCTTCTACCACTGGACAGACTTTTACTGCAATAATTTTCAGAAAACAAAAGCAAAACTTTCCCCCCCAAAAAATTCCCATTTTGCTCTTCTTGACAGATTACAGTTATCCCAGGTGTTAGAATCATATCCCCTAAACACTGTGCTTTCTCTGCCATTCCCACATAAAGAGCCTTCTCTATGGTATCGCTTTTATTTGCTCTGCTGGCAAACATTTGTCATTGTGAAACAGCTGATAAGCACTTTGCTGAGTCTCCAATTGTTATCAGATTACAAGGGCCTGTAGGGGATCATTGGTGAAGCTCAAGTCAAGACAGTTAAAGTAATTTGGGGGGAACTACAGCTGCTCAGGTCTAATCAGCCGCTGCTGGGATGCTGTTATTTTACCTGGGGAAGTCAGGCATTCAGAGAGATGGCTGGCCTAATTATAGAATAAGCTACATAGAGAAGGCACCAAAACAAACTATTGAGGGAGGCAAGAAAAAGCATTGGAATCAGATGGCTCTGGGCTTACTTCCATCTATGCTGCATACGATCTATCATCTTGAACAAGTCCAAAACTGCTCTGATGCCGCCATATTTTGGATCTACAGGATGAGAATAATAGAGCATTCAGATGATTAAGCCTGGCATAGAAAGATCAATCAGTAAATGGCATCTGTTAAAAATGGCTAACTACGTGTCCCATGCTCTTTGTTCAATTACTTCATCTTCATCTCTGCATTTTTTTGGCTGTGACAGAAATAAGATAGTTATAGTCCCACTTGCTTTTTAAGGAAGGTATCCCTGTAGGCTTGGCCTTTAATTTTGCTTGTCTAAATAATATGTTGCAGAGATAAGTCACTAAGTGATCTATTTAGTTATAAGGAAGATACATTGTTTATTTGCTGGGTTTGTTGTTTTGTTTTTGTTTTTTTTTTTTCTTTTGGCCTGGAGATGGGCTGGGAATGGAAGGGAATCCAAGAGATGGGAGATGGACCAGAAAAGCTGGACATGCAGGGAGCAGTAGCAAGAAGGGAAAACACAACTCTGGTACAGCCAAAAAATGACTTTGAAGACTCAGAATATCTCTAGGAATTCTTAAATTATTGGCTGTCAAACATGTGGTGTAAATTCTTCCTTTCACAGTCTCATAAATTGTGTTATAGAATTTGCTTTGCTTATTAGAGCTTTTTGCATGAATGGATGCCTTTTTAAGAAACTCAGTGAGATGCCCAATTCTGCATCCATATGAGCGTGAGACTAAAACAAAGAGAGAATTGGCATACATCTGGGTTGCCCATTTATCTACCCATTCTTCTAGAGTTTTGATCCACCAGACTTTATCAAGATTACTTTCTTGAGCATCTCATTATGTAAGATATCACCAGGCCAAAGGAAGGAGTTACAATCTTTGGTCTTAAGGATCTTATGGTATAAGAAGAAGGACAAGTATGATATTAAGGGACCTGGAAAGGATGTTGAAGAATTTCTGGCATATCTGCCTCATTTCGCTGATAAAGAAAAATAAGGCTTTCAGGCTCAATGGGGGCCAAGTGATTGCTGCTTAGTGTCACAAAATTAGAGCTTTAATTTTGGATACATAGAATAATGGTCTTTTTGTCACACTGATAAAGCCAAATGCCACATCCAGAGAAAGGAAAGGCTGATCTTTCCGTAATTATCTCAACCAAGTCCAATAACAAGGTGTTATCCGAGATGGGCTGTGTCAGACAATATTAATTGTTTCCCAGTATCTCTTTTTCCCTTTGTCTTCAGTGTTAGAGCAACAAACAAAACAATCCTAGTTCTTAGCTAAGTCTCCACTCTCTAGCTCCTAGTGTGCTCAACTGTCGTCCTATGTGTATGTTGGACTGGTGAGGAGAAGCTATACATGAATTGCCTTGTGCAGTTCCAGGAAGTTCCCCTAAAGTGTGGCAATGGGTCCTTAACCCCCATGCCCCACCTCTAGGACAGCCCTCTGCTATGACTAGGTAGATCAGCTCAAATTACTTTATGTACAGTATACTTTGATTATCTCTACGCCTCGTAGGTACCAGTTTATTTGCTTGTTCTAATTTTCTGTGCCATGTATTCTCTCTTCAACTTTGGAATCTTATTTATCCTTAAAGTCCCAGCATAAGCCCTACCTCCTTCAGAAATATTTGGCTAATTCTATGATCTAAATATGTTTGTCCCCAGGCCTCCCAATTCGTATGTTGAAACCTAATCACCAAGGCAATGTTATTAGAAGATGGTGCTTTTGAAGGTGATTAGGTCATGAGGTTCTCCCCCATAAATGGAATTAATACCCCTGTAAAAGAGGATCCAGGGGGCTATCTTGCCCTTTTGCCATGTGAGGACACATAGAAGGTGCCATTAATGAGGAACAGACCCTCACTAGACATAGAGTCTGCTAGGGCTTTGACCTTGGACTTCTGGCCTCTAGAACAGGCCCTCACTAGACACAGACTCTGCTAGGGCTTTGACCTTGGACTTCTGGCCTCTAGAACTGAGCAGTGCATTTCTGTCATTTACAAATCACTCAGTCTAAGATATTTTGTTATAGCAGCCCAAACAGAGTAAGATAGATGACAACACCAACCTTCATTAACAATTTCTGCAATCGTCACTGGTATCAGTTATGTCAAGGCAAAGGCGTGAAGCCCATTCATGTAAACACTCCAGATTCCTCAGCTGCTTCTAAGGCTCCTCCATTGAACACCAACCCTTGGCAGAGCTGTGTGTGTGTGTGTGTGTGTGTGTGTGTGTGTGTGTGTGTATGCTGGTGAGATGAAGGAGGGTGGAAAGAAAAAATGGACATTAGTGTGGCTAACAGAACATGGCTAAAGAAATACAGTGAAGGCAACCAAAACTACCAAACTATACAAAAACACTTGCCCAGTGTTTTAGAGTACCAAAGTATGTAAGTGTATGTGCAGTGAACTGTTATCTACTCCATGAAAGCCAAGGAAGAAGAAGAAATTGACATGGTACCACCTACTTGGCACAAAAAGCCTAAATTAAATTGCTGGAGGAAACAAAGCATTCTGTAAAGAAACATAAAATGAACATGTGTCTAAGACTTTAATTCATTAATTAATGAAGGAAGTGGAAAAGATATTGCAATTTTTTAGAGGACAAAGAATTGAAAATGTACACATAGTAAAAGAACGTTGGCATTGGCCTCCAAAACCTTATCTGCCCATTGGACAATAATCAATTGCATTCCACTGGGCACAATTTGCTTTTATCTGGGCAAACCTACTTGCATTGCTATCAGTTTTCTACAACTTAACTTCTATCTTCCCAGAGTTGTAAAATAGCCAAATCAAAGACAAAAGCTCAGGACATGATAAAATCAGATAATCCCCAGAGGCTTCATCATTCCATTGAAACAGGATATCCACATATTTCTTCAGTTCATTCCAAAGTCTTACGTTTTTCATTTTACTACTTATTTCTTCAACTTAACTTTCTGTCACTCATTTCTAGCCAAAGTTTGGTCTTCACAGCTCCTCAGTTAACTCTTTCTTGCTCCCCAGGTCTTCTGGACATGTGATCACCAGCCCCTCCGTTGACACTACCCCTCCTCTTCAGCCTACCCTCCCATGCCTACTCACCTCTTTTCCTTCCTACCCTCATTTTGAAGATCTCTTTCTCAGATAAGCCCTCCTGGACCCCAAAATTAGAAAGACTCTCCTTTTTTTGTGTACATTTCTAATACCAGATGCTTGCTCATTTTATGTTTGTAAGCTCAATGGATAAGGTCTCTGTTTAATGCCTTGTGTAGTGAGAAAAAAAAATCAATGGACTTAAGTCAATCTCAATATTCTCATGTATAATGAGAGAAATGATCCCTGCCTGACTACTGTCAAAATTGGAGTATCATATGAAACCTACAGACAATGACAAATGGGGCTTACAAATAATAGAGGCATTTGTTATTTAAAAAAGAAAGAAAAAAATCCTTGGTAATTTCTACCTCTGACAGCCTTCTATGCTTATAAGATAAGGTCCAAAATATTCAATGAAAAGGATCATGATAGAAAGAATATTTAAAAGGTAATTTAAAACATAGTTGATCCATAGCAAAAAGCAGACAATTTAGGCAGCATCTAAAAAATGTTAAAATAATACATACAAACATGAGGTTGGCATATATTCATGAGCAAGACTGTCAGTTAATTCGGTAAATATTTATTTCCTTCTGACACATTCACTGTGTTCTTTGGGATATTTATGGAAGGGCCTGGTAATGAGCTGTTTATTATGATCTAAAACAAACCGATGCACATGTGAAATGCAGCCACTTAATTAAAGAAGAATAAATAATTTCCCATTGTCAAAGCCTCCCACCCACCCAAACTCCAATCTCATGTCAGGCCTTGCCAAAGATACTTGAAAGCTATCAATTTACTGTCTGTACCGTATGGTGCTCACATGGAAGGCAGATCTACTGACTCGTTAAAGTGCACTAATTATTCCACAATTTTGAAAGTGAGAACATATGGGAGCTGTTTTCCTTGTGAGTGTTTCTGCTTCAAAAACAAAGTACATGAAACTGAACAAGTATTTTCCATAATCTATGTCGTTTGCAACTGTTATTCAAAGTTCACCAAATTCGCTAAAATTAAAAATGCCTAATTCCCCTTTGGTCAAAGGCTGCCTGATATTCAGTTCCTCCTTTCACATCTTTTTTCATTTCTATTGTTCTTCTTCCCACTGAGCTGTGACTACTTCTACCAAGATGAGCACAGCTAAATTAAAACTGATATATTCTGACCATTCAATTAGATGTTGGGTCAACAAATGGTGAACAGCTGGTGTGATTCTTTTTTGTTTTCCCTAGTTGAGCAGATGCCTTGGTGCTATAAGGATACTGCCTCTAAGGACAGAGAGCCCATCTGTAGGGGACACAGCAGTGAGGATCCCAGGCCAGGAATAGAGAATCTTGAAAAATGAAGACAGCCTTTCTTGAACTGGAAGACTTGTGTCTTTATTCCTGTAGCAGAAACCAATCTCTGGCTTTCAGATGAAAACACCTAAGGATCTGGGGCCCAAAGGTGGCTATTTTGAATGATCTTATATCATTTATGGAAGCTCACAAATCCTGAACTAACACTGGGTTACTTGAAAACTAAACCATGTCACATAGGTGTGTACAGTTGAGATTATTCAAGAATACTAATGTTTACCTAGATATTAACTATTACATTATTAATATGATTTTTTTTATTATTTTGCCTTTCTGTGTACATGGCCTTTGTTCTTGCTAGCCTGGATTTGCCTAGGGGAAAAAATCAGAACTTTTCCCAGACAGAATGCAAGAAGGAGGAAGTTGATATAAAGCTTTTGACAGGCCGAAACAGGATAGGCATTAGGACAAAGGCCCTGCAAGCCTGCCTATGTCCTCTAGAGTAACTTTTCCAAATCTTTATGTCTCCTCCTTTGGCCTAAGAACAACTAAGTCCAAAGGATCTGTTGTCATATTATCTCCAGCAACTTAAAAGAGAGATTATTTCACTTACTGCAGGAAGAACAGGAACCCAGCCATTTCATGATAAAAGGACAGGATATGAGGACTACTAACAGTTGAATTGTGTCCACCTGTGATGCATTGAAGTCTTCACCTCCAGTGCCTGTGATCATGACCTTATTACAAATAGGACTGCTGCAGATGGAATGAAGGTATCATGAGGTCATCAGGGTAGGCCTTAATTCAATATTGCCTGTGTCCTTAGAAGAAGAGAGCCACTGGAAGACACAAGCACACAGGAGAATGCCATGTGCTGACACACAGACACAGGGAGAACACCATGTGATAATGGAAACAGACACTGGAGCAATTTATCTACAAGATAAGGAAGGCCAGGAATGGCTCACAAACACTAGGAGGTGGAAGAAACTGAGAAGAAGTCTTTTTTTCAGGTTCCAGAGGGAGCAGGGCCCTGCTGATGCCTTGATTTTGGACTTTTGACCTCCAAAAATATGAGAATAAATTTATGTTGTTTTAGGTGACCCAATGTTTGGTTGTTTGTTTGGGCAGCGTATTAGTCCATTCTTACGCTGCTGTAAAGAACTGCCTGAGACTGGGTAATTTATAAAGGAAAGAGGTTTAATTGATTCACAGTTCCACAAGGCTGGGGAAGCCTCAGGAAACTTACAATCATGGTTGAAGGGGAAGCAAACATGTCCTTCTTCACATGGCAGCAGGAAGGAGAATTGCCAAGCAAAGGGTGGAAAGCCCCTTATAAAACCATCAGATCTCATGACAATTTACTATTACAAGAACAATATGGGGGCAACTGTCCCCATGATTCAATTATCTACCACCAGTGGCCTCCCATGACATGTGGGGATTATAGCAACCACAATTCAAGATGAGACTTGGGTTGGGACACAGCCAAACTATTTCAGGCAACTGTAAGTAAATAATAGAAGAACAATGGGAAGACCAAAAAGAAGAGACAGGAAGAAGCCAAGAACTGAAAATCTGTGTCCTTATTTCCACTTTCTGGGCTTCTGCCTGGAGAATGGGGGAACATCAAGTAGATGCAAGTGATGCTAAGACTTGGGGGGAGGTGGGGGATCTTTGGCCAGGCGTCTCAGAGGACTTAGAAGGTGGCTATCTCACAGGTGTCCTGTGTCAACCCGAGGAGTTGTCTGGCAAGATAAACCTGCTGGTGCAATATGTCTGATAAAGGGACACACAGAGGTTTAGCTTTCTTCAGGGTTCCCTTGGTTCCCCTCTGTTATTTCCAAGGACCAGGAAGTGCTAGACCAATACTGTTTTATATTATAATTCCACATTTATTGGGAATTCTATTTACTGCTCTTGTTTATGTCTTCTTCTCTGTCATACAAATTTGTTTTGAATGAAGTGGGAATTTAACTCCTGATTTTCCAAGAAAGCAACCATTGTACAAGTTGGTTAAATGACAATTACTTTTCCTGGTATCCCAGTCTCTGTTAAAGACAGGAGTATTCATTGAATCACCCAGGCTTGATACCACACATTCAGCTTCAGCACCCGCCTCTCTATCTCAATTGTAATGTCCTCTAGATCATTCCTTAATTTGGTCAACACTCCACTAGACCTTTTAAGATCAACCTTCTACTTGCTTCATTCATTTAAGGAACAAGTAAAATTAATGCTTACAATCCAAGGGTCACTTTTCTGGGTATTCAAGATTTAGTAATCAGTAAAATGAAAGTGGCGCTTGCCTGCACAGAGTGTGTGTAGTCTATTAACAAGGGTAGATGCAAACTAAATAATTAGCTAAATATCTCATTGAAACTGTCATAAATTCTGTGAAAAGAAAGTACAGGGTGTCCTAACGGATTGTAACAGGAGAATTGGTCTAATCTGGGGAGTGGGTAAGGAAAGACTTCCCTGTGAGTTGACATGTGATGCAAAATCCTATGAGTAATAGGAGTTACCTGGGTGGACATAGGTGGTGGAGTGGAAGCTGGTGTTAAAAACCTTACATAAAGCGTGAAGGAAAACATAATCATTAAAGGAACATTAAACAGGACAGCAGGATGGAAATGAAGACAGGGCCAAATTATGCAGGAGCAGTAACTATTTTAAGGATTTGTATGTGTTATTAAAAAAAAGCAACAGAAAACCATCATAGAGTTTCCACTAGATGGTGACAGTCATATCACCTGGCTTCACTGTGAAGATGTGGAAGTGACAGCATGGATGCTGGGAGGCAAAATGATCTCCATGTCAGTGGTCCTCAGCCTGGCTGTAGGTAAGCACAATCTGGGGAGCTGCCAAACCTGGAGCCTAGGACTACCCCAGAATCTCATACAAGTCATTTGGGGACACCATGGACATCTTAAATTTTAAAACTTCCTCCAGGTGAGTCTAGTATGCTATTAATATTGAGAACTACTGTGATATCTAGACAGTTAGATATTTGAGGGCAGGGTTGTTGGTTGTCTGTTCATGCTACTATAACAAAACACCATAGACTGGGTGGCTTATAAACAATAGAAAGGTATTTCTCATAGTTCTGGAGGCTGGAAACTCCAAGATCAAGACACCAGCAGATTCAGTGCCTGATGAAGGCTCACTTTTTGGTTCATAGATGGTGTCTTTTGTCTGTGTCCTCACATAGTGGAAAGGGTGAGGGGTTCTCTGAGACATCTTTTTTAAAGGCACTAATCTCATTCATGAGGGCTTTACCTTCATGACCTAATCACCTCCCAAAGACCCCACTTTCTAATAATGTCACTTTGAGGGGCAGGATTTCAACACATAAATTTGGGGGAGACACAAACATTCAGACCATAGTGCCATCCCTCATTCCTGCCATAATATTTAGACTAGCATGTGGTGTAATACTTTAGTCTGGAAACTTCATAACTTTATAAAAATAGTGGAACATATAATACCGTTCATTCATCTTCTTCTTTCCTTTATAACATTGGAAAGTTTTCATTTACACTGGTATCTGTAAATAAAATATTCTACCTTACCTAAGAAATAATGACTACCTTACTGTAGATGTTGTTTTTCTTTCTCTTTTAAAATGTAGCACCAGATGAGGTGCAGTGGCTCATACCTGTAACCTCAACACTTTAGGGTACAAGGAGGGCAAATCACTTGAGCACAGGGATCTGAGACCAGCCTGGGTGACATAGTGAAACACCAACTCTACAAAAAAAGATACAGAAAATTAGATGGGCATTGTGGCATGTGCCTGTAGTCAGCCACTCTTGTGAGGCTCAGATGGGAAGATCTCCTGGACCTGGGAAGATTGAGGCTGTAGTGAGCCATGATTGTGCCACTGCACACCAGTCTGGGTAATAGAGTGAAACCTTGTCTCAAATAAATAAAATAAATAAATAAATAAAATAAAATGTAGCACCTGTATGTTTTCGGTGTACACATGGTTGCCAGCTAGTATTAGTCCACTTTCATACTGCTATAGAGAATTGGCCTGAGACTCGGTAATTTATAAAGCAAAGAGGTTTAATGGACTCAAAGTCCAGCATGGCTGGGGATGCCTCAGGAGACTTAACACTCTTGGCAGAAGATGAAGGGGAAACAAGGCACCTTCTTCACATGGCAGCAGGAAGGAGAAGTGCTGAGCAAAGGGGCAAGAGCCCCTTATAAAGCCATCAGATCTTGAGAGAACTTACTCACTATCATGAGAACCTAATGGGAAAATCTGCCCCCTTGATTCAGTTACCTCCACCTGGTCTCTCTTGACATGTGGAGATTATGGAGATTATGGGGATTACAATTCAAGATGAGATTTGGATGGGGACACAAAGCCTAGCCATATCACAGTTGGAGACTACTTCTCACAGCTTCTTTAATAGGTAGGTTTAGTCATGGGAAAGAAATGGTGACCAATAGGATGTTGTACTCGTCTATTTTCACATTGCTATAAAGAACTACATGAGACTGGGTCATTTATGAAGAGAAGAGGTTTAATTGACCCAAAGTTCTGCAGGCTGTACAGTAAGAATTGCTAGGAGGCCTCAGAAAACTTACAATCATGGCAGAAGACGAAGGAGAAGCAGGTACATATTCACATGGTGGAGGAGGAAACGGAGAGAGAGCAAAGCGGGGAAGTGCTACACTTTTAAACTATCAGATCCCATGAGAACGCACTTGCTATCATGAAAACAGCAGGAGGGAAGCCACTCCCATTATCCAATCACCTCCTTCCAGAAGCCTCCTCGACATGCGGGGATTACAATTTAACAGGAGATTTGGGTGGGGACCAAGAGCTAAACCATATCAGATATCATCCAAACTTATAAGTGCAAGTTGTAAGTTAGGGCCTCAGAGTATAGTTGCTTTTCACTTTTCTGATCCCCTTTCAGTACTAAAACAGAGACGTAGTTTGTACGTGGGCTTCAGTGTTGCAAATTTGTTGCAAAGCAACACACCCTGTAGAGGTGAGGCAACAAGATAGTTGCTGTCAAATGTTTAGCCATATAAAACAACATTTACATAATAACTAGCTTTCTACCAGACAAAAAAATTGTTTCCTATCATTCAGAAGATGGATATTTGCATGTCTATTTTATTTTAATAACCGGCCAGCAAAAATAACATTAAGATACTAGTAATATCATATTTTAATACAACTTATGTTTCCTTCTAATATTTTGACATCAAAATTCTTTGGAAAGCATATGTATTTTAGGCCAAGTTAGCACATATAGTATTATGTTTTTATTATGGGAATCTCACATTACTTCATGATTGTATACCAATTCATATTTAATAAGAGATTGATTGAGTAAAGACACAAATGTGTTCAGTACACTCCGTGGGTGTTTGTGTTACATCTTAAAAGAAAAACGTGCCTGCAGAGCAGTTGGTACAACTATAAGATCCTTGTTTTGGGGATGCATTGAGCCCAGCAACCTAGTGCTTCATTCCTCTCAATGTCTGTTGACTGCATATATTATTTGTTAATAAATGGGTAATGAAAACATTTTACCTGTTTTTAAAAGGAATTCTGTAGTGATTTGCAGACTATGGTACTTTGTCTTTAATTTAAAAGTATTTAAACTTTTTAAGCACAAAATAAAATAATAGAAAATACTTGGAGTGTGTGAGAAAGAGTGATGGGTATTCACACCAGCTAGCCTGATGCAGCCTCCAGTTGTTAAATATGCTTATGGGAATCCTTTTCATCTCTAAAATAAAACCCATTCCTGCTGGGCAGAATTAAATGTGTTAATGCATCAAAACCCATTGGATCCTTTACCTGTCTGCCTGCAAACTTCTGATACATCTCGATCAATGAAGTAGGCAGCTTCACTTTCTCAGGAGTGGTTTTCAGGAGTTCATGCCAACCTTCACCTAAAACACAAGTGGAGTCCGCTGAAAAATGACCCACAAGATGCCCATGTCCTGATACCTGAAATCTGAATATGTGACATTATATGACAAAGGAAATTCTGCAGATGTGACTAGGGTTTTGTGATGAGGAGATATTCCTGCATTATTCAGGTGGGCCAAGTGTAATCACAACCATTCTTATGTAAGGGAAACAGGAGTGTCAGTCAGAAAAGTAATGAAGGAGTAGAGGTTGAAGCAACAAGTAGTCATGAGCCAGGGATGCAGTCAGCCTCTCAAATCTACAAAAGTAAGTAAAGGGATTTTCCCCCACAACCTTTGGGAAAAAATGTAGCCCCACAAACCTCTGAATGTTAGCCCAGTAAAACCCATTCTGGATTTCTTACCTCTAGAATTCCAAGATAATAAATTAGTGCTATTTGAAGCCACTATGTTTGTGGTGATTCATTACATCAATAAAAAACTGTATTTTTGTTTTTTGCTTTTTACATTTTTTATTTGAAAATAAAAATTTTTAACTTATGGGTACATACTAAGTATGTATATTTAAGGGGAATATGAGACAATTTAATACAGGCATACAATGCGTAATAATCACATCAAGGCAAATGGGTTAGTCATCACCTCAAGTATTCATAATTTCTTTGTGTTCTGAACATTCTATTCCACTCCTTTAGTTATTTTAAAGTATACAATACATTATCTGGACTGTTGCTACCTCTTGTGCTGTCACATACTGTATCTTATTCATTCGAACTGTATTTTTGTACCCATTAACCATCCCCACTTCCCCCACTCCCTACTATCCTTCCCACCAATGGTAACTATCATTCTACTCTCTAACTCCATGAGTTCAATTGTTTTAATTTTTAGCTCCCACAAATGAGTGAAAACATGCAAAATCTGTCTTTCTGTGCCTGACTTATTTCGCCTAACATAATGTCCTATAGTTCCATTCACATCGTTGCAAATGACAGGATCTCATTCTTTTTAAAGGCTGAATATTCCTCCACTGTTTGTACGTACCTCAGTTTCTTTATCCATTTGTCTGTGGATAGACATAGAGATGCAATAAACATGGGAATGCAGATATTACTTTGATATACTGATGTCCTTTCTTTTGGCTATATACCTAGCAGAGGAATTGCTGGATGATATGATAGTTCTGTTTTCAGTTTTTAGTTGCATACTGCTCTCCATAGTGGTTGTACTAATTTACATTCCCACCAACACTGTGTGAGGGTACCCCTTTCTCTACCTTCTCACCAGGATTCTTTCTTTTTGCCAGTGTTTTGGATAAAAGTTTTGGATAAAAGCCAGTTTAATTAGGTGAGATGATAACTCATTGTAGTTTTGATTTGCAGTTCTCTGATGATCAATGATGTTCAGCACATTTTTAACATACCTCTTGGCCATTTGTATGTCTTCTTTTGAGAAGCATCTATTCAGATATATTGCCCATTTTTTAAAAATTGGATTATTTATGGTGCTGGGAGAACTGGCTAGTCCTAGGCAGAAAACTGAAACTGGGCCCCTGCCTTACACATTATACAAAATTTAACTTATGATGGATTAAAGACTTAAATATAAAACATAAAACCATAAAATCCCTAGAAGAAAACCTACACAGTACCATTCAGGACATAGGCATGGGCAAAGACTTCATGACTCAAACACCAAAAGCAATGGCAAGAAAATCCAAAATTGACAAATGAGATCTAATTAAACTAAACAGCTTCTGCACAGCAAAAGAAATTATCATCAGAGTGAACAGATAGCCTACAGAATGGGAGAACATTTTTGCAATCTGTCCATCTGACAAAGAGGTAATATCCAGAATCTACAAGAAGCTTAAATAAATTTACAAGAAAAAGAAAACCCATAAAAAAGTGTATGAAGGAAATGATCAGATACTTCTCAAAAGAAGACATTTATGCGGCCAAAAAACATGAAAAAAAAACTCCTCATCACTGGTCATTAGAGAAATGCAAATCAAAACCACAATGAGATACCATCTCATGCCGGTTTGAATAGTGATCATTAAAAAGTCAGGAAACAACAGATGCTGGAGAGGATGTGGAGAAATAGGAACGCTTTTATGCTGTTGGTGGGAATGTAAACTAGCTCAACCATTGTGGAAGACAGTGTGGTGATTCCTCAAGGATCTAGAACCAAAAACACCATTTAACTCAACAATCCCGTTACTGGGTATATACTCAAAAGATTATAAATCATTTTACCATAAAGACATATGCACACGTATGTTTATTGCAGTGCTATTCACAATAGCAAAGACTTGGAACCAACCCAAATGCCCAGCAATGATAGACTGGATAAGGAAAATATATACCATGAAATACTATGCAGCCATAAAAAAGAATAAGTTCATGTCCTTTGCAGGTACATAGATGAAGCTGGAAAACATCATTCTTAGCAAACGAACACACAAACAGAAAACCAAACATTGCATGTTCTCTTTCATAAGTTGGAGTTGAACGATGAGAACACATGGACACAGGGAAGGGAATATCACACACCAGGACCTGTTGGGGGGTGGGGGACAAGGGGAGGGAGAGCACTAGGACAAATAGCTAATGCATAGGCTTAAAACCTAGATGATGGGTTGATGGGTGTAGCAAAGCACCATGGTACATGTATACCTATGTAACAAACCTGCACATTCTGTACATGTATCCCAGAACTTTAATAAAAACTTAAACAAAAAAAATCAGATTATTTGATTTTTTGATATTGAATTGTGTGAGCTCCTTATATATTCCATTTATTAATCCTTTGTCAGATCTGTAGTTTGCAAATACTTTCTCCAATAAGTTCATGTCAAAGGACATGAACTTATTCTTTTTTATGGCTGCATAGTATTCCATGGTATATATTTTCTTTATCCGGTCTATCATTGCTGGGCATTTGGGTTGGTTCCAAGTCTTTGCTATTGTGAATAGTGCTGCAATAAACATATGTGTGCATGTGTCTTTATGGCTTTATGGTAAAATGATTTATAATCTTTTGAGTATATACCCAGTAACGGGATTGTTGGGTTAAATGGTGTTTTTGGTTCTAGATCCTTGAGGAATCACCACACTGTCTTCCACAATGGTTGAGCTAGTTTGCATTCCCACCAACAGTGTAAAAGCGTTCCTATGTCTCCACATCCTCTCCAGCATCTGTTGTTTCTTGACTTTTTAATGATCACTATTCTAACCAGCAAATACTTTCAACCAATTTTGTAGGTTGTCTCTTAACTTTGTTATTTGTTTCTTTGTTTTTGAGACAAGGTCTTGCTCTGTCACTGAAGTGCAATGGCACTATCTTGGCTTACTGCCACTTCAACCCCCCAGGCTCGAGCAATCCTCCCACCTCCGCCTCCCAATCAGTTCGGAGTATTGACGCATGCCACCACACCTGGCAACTTTTTTGTTTGTTTTGTTTTTGTGAAGATGAGGTCTCACCATGTTCAGTCTCCCAGTTCAGCCTCCCAGTTCAGCCTCCCAAAGTGTTTGGATTATTATAAGTGTGAGCCACCACACCAATTCCTCTTTATATTATTGATTGTTTCCCTTGATCTGTAGAAGCCTTTTAACTTAATGTGATCCCATTTGTTCATTTTTGCTTTGGTTGCTTGTGCTAATGGGGTATTATTCAAGAAAGCTTTACCCACACCAATGTTCTGGAGAGTTTCCCTAATGTTTTCTTACAGTAGTTTCATAGTTTCAGGACTTAGATTTAAGCCTTTAATCCATTTTGATTTCATTTGATGAGAGATAAGGGTCTAGTTTCATTTTTCTGCATATGGATAACCAGTTTTCCCAGCACCACTTATGGAAAAGACTGTCCTTTTCTCAATGTATGTTCTTGGCATTTTTGTCGAAAATGAGTTAATTGTAAATGTATAAATTTATTTCTGGGTTCTGTATTCTGATCCATTGGTCTATGTATCTGTTTTTATTATAGTATCATGCTTTCTTGGTTATATAGCTCTGTAGTATAATTTGAAGTCAGATAATGTGATTCCTCCTGTTTTTTTCTTTTTGCCCAGGATGATTTTGGCTACTCTGTGTCTTTTGTGGTTTCATATAAATTTTAGGATTTTTAAAAAATTTCTGTGAAGAAGGTCATTGGTATTTTGACAGGGATTGCATTAAATCTGTAGATTGCTTGGTTAGTATAAACATTTTAACAATATTGATAATACAATCCATGAACATGAAATATATTTCCATTTTTTTGTGTGTCTGCTTCAACTTCTTGCATCAATGGTTCACAGTTTTCATTACAGAGATCTTTCACTTCTTTAAGTTTATTCCAACGTATTTTATTTTATTTGCAGCTATTGTAAATGGGATTACTTTCTTGATTTCTGCAGTATTGGTTGTAATGTCTCGTTTTTCATCTCTGATTTTACTTATTTGGGTCATCTCTCTTTTTTTCTTAGTTAGCTTGGCTAAAAATTTGTCCCTTTTGTTTATCTTTAAAAACAAAAACAACATTTCATCTCCTTTTTGTATTGATTCCTTCATTTCAAATTCAGCTATTTTTTCTTTTTCCCTACTAATTTTGAAATTGGTTTACTTTTGCTTTTCTATTCTTAAGATACATCATTAGATTGTTTATTTGAAGTTTTTTTTTTTTTTTTTTTTTGAGGCAGAGTTTCACTCTCGTTTCCCAGACTGGAGTGCAGTGGTGCTATCTTGACTCACTGCAACCTCTGCCTCCTGGGTTCAAGAGATTCTCCTGTCTCAGCCTCCCGAGTGGCTGGGATTACAGGTGCCTGCCAACACGCCAGGCTAATTTTTGTATTTTTAGTAGAGATGGGGTTTCACCGTGTTGGCCAGGCTGGTCTCAAATTCCTGACCTCAGGTGATCCACCTGCCTCGGCCTGCCAAAGTACAGGGATTACAGGTGTGAGCCACCGCGCCTGGCCCAGTTTTTCTATTTTTTTTATTTTTTATTTTTTTATGTAGACACTCACAGCTATAAACTGCATTTGCTGTATCCCATCAATTTTGGTATGTTGTGTTTCCATTGTCATTTGTTTCCAGAAAATTTTAAATTTCCTTCTTAATTTCTCAGTTGACCAACTGGTCATTCCGGAGCATATTGTTTAATTTTCCTATGCTTGCATAGTTTCCAAAATTCCTCTTATTATTGATTTCTAATTTTATTCCATTGTGGTCAGAGATGATATTGGATATAATTTCAATTTTTAGAAACTGGTTTTATTGCCTAATATATGGTCTATCCTTGAGAATGATTCATGTGCTGAGAAGAATGTGTATTCTGCAGCCATTGGATTAAATGCTCTGTAAATATCTATTAGGTCCATTTGGTCTATAATGCAGATTAAGTCCAATGTTTCCTTTTTGATTTTCTACCTGAATGATCTATTCAATGCTGAAAGTGGAGTGTTGAAGTCTCTAGCTGTTATTGTGTTGGGTTCTACCTTTCACTTTATATAGTGAGAGATAATATTTACTTTATACATCTGGGTGCACCAGTGTTGAGTGCATATGTATTTACAATTCCTATGTCCTCTTGCTGAATTGACCCTTTTATCATTATATAATTAAGTTTTTTATCTCTATAGTTTTTGTCTTGAAATCTATTTTGACTGGTATTAAGTACAACTACTCTTGCTCTTTTTCTGCTTTCCATTAGCATGGAATATCTATCTTTTCCTTGATTTTCAGTCTATGTGCATCTTTGTTGATGAACTGTGGTTTTTGTTGGCAACAGATTGTTGGGTCTTGTTTTTTTATCCATTCAGCCATGCTGTGTCTGACTGGAGAGTTTAGTTCATTTACATTCAATGTTATTATTGATTACTTACTCCTGCCATTTTGCTGTTTGTTTTATGGTTGTTTGGTGGTCTTCTCTTCCCTGTTTCCTTCACTCCTGTCTTCCTTTTAGCAAAGGTAATTTTCTCTGGTGTCATGTTTTAGTTTCTCGATTTTTCTTTTTGGTTCATCCATTGTATGATTTTTGATTTGAGGTTACCATGGAGGCTTGCAAATGATGTCTTATAACCCATTATTTTAAGCTGATGACAACTTAACACTAATTGTATAGACAATACAACAAGCAAAGAGAAAATAAAAACACTACACTTTAACTGCAACTCCCTGCTTTTTCACTTTTTGTTGTTTCTATTTATATCTTATTATACTGTCTATGTCTTATAAAGTTGTTGTAGTTATTATTTTTGATCAGTTCATCTTTTGGTATTTCTACTCAAGATATGAGTAGTTTACACACCACAAATACGGTGTTATAATATTCTGTATTTTTTGTGTACTTAACGATTACCGGCGAATTTTGTAACTTCAGATGATCCCTTATTGCTCATTAACATCCTTTTCTTTCAGATTGAAGAACTTCCTGCCTTACAGAACAGGTCTGGTATTGGCAGAATTACAATTCTTCAGGTTTTTCTCATTATTATTGTTATTTTTTGGTCTGGAAAAGTCTTTACTTCTCCTTCATATCTGAAGTATATTTTTGCTGAATGTAATATTCTAGGAAAAAAGTTTTTGTTTTTGTTTTTGTTTTTCCCCTTCAGCACATCTAAAGTATCATGCCACTCTCTCCTGGCCGGTAAGTTTTCTACTAAGAAGTCTGCTGCCAAACACGTTGGAACTCCTTTATATGTGATTTGTTTCTTTTCTCTTGCAGTTTAGGATTCTTTCTTTATCCTTAACCTTTGAGAGTTTAATTACTGAATGTCTCGTGGTGGTCTTGTTACCAGAAAGGGGTACCGATCCTGACCCCAAGACAGGGTTCTTGGATCTTGCGCAAGAAAGAATTTGAGGTGAATCCCTAAAGTGAAAGTGAGTTTATTAGGAAAGTAAAGGAATGAAGAATGGCTACTCCATAGGCAGAGCAGCCCCGAGGGCTGCCGGTTGGCTCTTTTTATGGCTATTTCTTGATTATTTGCTAAACAAGGAATAGATTATTCATGAGTTTTCCAGGAAAGGGGTGGGCAATTCCCAAGTGAGGGTTATCTCCCCCTTTTAGACCATATGGGGTAAATTCCTGACATTACCATGGCATTTATAAACTTCATGGTGCTGGTGGGAGTGTCTCTTAGCATGCTAATGTATTATAATTAGCATATAATGAGCAGTGAGAATGACCAGAGGTCATTTTCATCACCCTTTTGGTTTTAGTGGGTTTTGGCTGGCTCCTTTACCACAACCTTTACAAGCAGTGTCTTTATGACCTATATCCTGTGCCAATCTCCTATCTTATCCTGTGACTTAGAATGCTAATATAGCTTAGTAGGTCTCAACTTCATTTCACCCAGACCCTGTTCAAGATGGAGTCATTCTGGTTCAAAAGCCTCTGGCAATCTTATTTGGTGTAAATCAGCTTGATGTTCTATGACGTTTTTGTAATTGAAGATTGATATCTTTCTCTAGGTTTGGAAAGTTCTCTATTCATATTTCTTTGAAAAAACTAGCTACCCAATCTCTCTACCTCCTCTTTAAGGCCAATAACTCTTAGGTTTTTGCTTGTGGGGATATTTTCTAGACATCGTAGGCATGGCTCATTCTTTTTAAGTCTTTTTTCTTCTTTTTTCTTTTGTGTCTTATGACTGTGTGTTTTCAAATAGCCTGTCTTCAACCTCATTAATTATTTATTCTATTTGATCTGTTGGGCTGTTAAGAAACTTTCATGCATTTTTCTGTTTCTCAATTAAAATTTTCAGCTTCAGAATTTCTGCTTGATGTTTTAATATTATTTCAAACTGGTTGTTAATTGTATCTGATAGGATTCTGAATTCTTTCCTTTTGTTATCTTGAAGTTTGTTGAGCTTCTGCAAAATAGCTATTTTGAATGCTCTGTTTGAAAGGTTATGTATCTCTGTCACTCTGAGATCGGTCACTAGTGCTCTGGTGAGGTCATGTTTTCCTGAATGGTCTTGATGCTTGTGGATGTTCACTGATGTCTGTGAATTGAAGACTTAGGTATTTATTCTAATCTTCCCAGTCTGGGCTTGTTTGTACTTGTCTTTCTTGAGAAGTCTTTCTAGGTATTCAAAGGAAATTGAGTGCTGTAATCTAAAATTTGTTGTCACTGAAGCCGTATCTGAAGTAGGGGGTATACAAGCTCAGTAACACTAAGCCTCTTGCAGACTCCTAGAGGTGATGCCTTGGTGGTCTTGGGTAAAATCTGGGAGAATTCCCTGGATTACAGGTAGAGTCTCTTGTTCTCTTCCCTTTCTTTTCCTCAAACAAGTTGAGTCTCTCTCCCTTTTCTGGACTGTCTGGAGTTGGGAGAGGGGTGACACATGCACTCCCATGCCCATCACCACTGGAAATGCACTGGGTCACACCTGGAACGAGCACAGTACTGGATCCTGCCCAAGACCTGTGGCAACTATTGCGCGAATACACTGATGTGTATTCAAGGGCCAAGGTTTCTTTAGCCAGATGAATCCTGCCAGGCTTGGGTCTTTCCCTTCAGGGCAGTGAATTCCCTTCTGGCATAGGATGGCTCTAGTAGTGCTATCCAAGAGCTAGGTAGGATCTTTAGAATCATGAACTTTAGGGAATTTATGTGGTGCTTTATTTTACTTTACTATGTCTGGGTTGATGTCCACACTGTAAGAAAAAGTCCTTTTTAAAAAAATTATTTTTTTCTTTAACTTTAATTTTAACATCAGGAGTACATGTGCAAGTTTGTTATACAGGTAAACTTGTGTCATGGCAGTTTGTTGTACAGGTTATTTTGTCATCCAGGTATTAAGACTAGTACCCTTTAATTATTTTTCCTGATCCTCATCCCCCTCCCTCTCCTTACACTCTGATAGGGCCAAGTGTGTGTTGTTCACCGCTGTGTGTCCGTGTGATTTATACATGATTTGTTCAGCTTCCACTTATAAGAGAGACTATGTGGTATTTGGTTTTCTGTTCCTGTGTTAGTTTGCTAAGGATAATTGTCTCCAGCTCCATCCATGTCCCTGCAAAGGACATGATCTTGTTTTTTCTATGGCTGCATAGTATTCCATGGTGTATATGTACCACATTTTCTTTAGCCAGTATGCCACTGATGGGCATTTAGGTTGATTCAACGTCTTTGCTATTATGCATAGGGCTGAAATCAACATATGTGTGTATGTGTCTTTATAACAGAAAAATTCATATTCCTTTGGGTATATACCCAATAATGGGATTGGTGGATCGAACGGTATTTTTGTTTTTAGGTCTTTGAGGAATTGCCACACTGTCTTCCACAATGGGAAAAGGTCCTTTATACTGTCTTTGAAACTGTATCTTTTTGTGAAAAAAAAGTTAATCATAACTCTTATGACATACCATATGCAAAAACTAACTCACTATGTATAATAGACCAAATTGAGAACTATAAAATTCTTTTCAAAATGTAGAATATCTTTACAACCTTGAAGCATAAAGCTATTTTCTAGATAAGACACAGAACAAATTGGACATTTTCAAAAATGAAATCTTCTCATCAAAAAATACCATTAAGAAAATTCAGAGAAAGACTTACACTGAGAGAAAATATTTACAATAGATGTATCGGGCAAGGGACTTGTATCCAAAATATGTAATGAAGTGGTACTGAATAAAAAGATGAACAACCCAGAGTTTATAACATAATATAATATATTATATGCTTATATATAATATAATAAGCACAATACTTTAACAGGCACTTCACACACACACAAGCGCGCACACACACACACATATACCATTTGTATATGTGGTATATACACATATACATTTGTATATGTATATACAAATGGCATACATATGCCAATAAGTACATGAAAATGTGTTCAAAGTCTTTAGTCATAAAAGGAGTATAAATTAAAACAAAGGTTGTCAAAGATGTATAGCAACTGGGATGCTCATATATTGTTGGTGGAAAGGGTAAGTGGTAAAACTTCTTTGGAAAACAACTTGGCAGGTTCTCAAAAAGTTAAATCTATATTTCCCATATGTCCCTATAATTTTACTTCTAGGTATTTATTTAAGGAAAATGAAAATATTTTTGCTACACAAACGCTTGTATATACATATTTACAAAAATTTTGTAAGACCTTCAAACTGGGGAAAAAAAAAAAAACACCTCAAATGTCTATCAACAAATAAATGCAAGAAAGAATTCCAGAATATCCATGCAATTGGAATACTACTTGGCCACAAAAAGCAACAAACAACTGCTATATGGAAAAACAAAGATCAATCTCAAAAACATTATTACTATTATTTTGAGAAGGAATCTCACTCCATCACCCAGGCTGGAGGGCAATGGCACCATCTCGGCTCACTACAACCTCTGTCTCCTGGGTTCAAGCGATTCTCTTGCCTCGGCCTCCCAAGTAGCTGGGATTACAGACATGCATCACCACACCCGGTTAATTTTTGTATTTTTAGTAGAGACGGAGTTTCACCATGTTAGCCAGAGTTGTCTCGAACTCCTGACCTCAAACAATTTGTCTGCCTCAGCCTCCTAATGCGCTGGGATTACAGGCATGAGCCACTTTGCCCAGCCTCAAAAACGTTATTCTGAAAGAGATCAGACACAAGACATTGTATTCTATACAGTTTCATTCTGATGAAATTCCATGATAGGCAAAACCAAAATCCAATCTTTAGTGATAGGAAACACATCGATGGCTGCTTGGGACCAGGAGTTCTTGAGGGCATCCATTGGAAAGAGGTGGAGAATTGTGGGAGGTGATGGAAATGCTCTATACCTTGATTGCAGTGGTTGTTTGATGGGTAAACATATTTGTCAAAACTCAATTAACTGGGTGCATTCTAATTATGTAAAACATACTCCAATCAAATAGATTTAAATTGTTTAAATGCCCAAAGCATGAGCATGGAGAAGAGTGGTAAAGTTAAAAGCATATCAAGGGCAAGAGATTAGGAATGAGATACTCTAGTGTGTCAAAAGGTAAGAGTACTATCAAGGCAGTTACAGGTCTTGTCAAACAGCACTAGAACAGGCAATGAAGCAGCTGCCACTGGCCAAAGACAGGGCCAGTTGAACATCAAAAAGAATAATAAATGCAATCAGTTGAAACACATTTAATATTGAAAAACCAAGAGATTTCATAATAAAAGAGAGGAAAATAAGGGGTAGGGAGACTGAGGCAGAAAGACAGAAATAAAGAGAAAGAGACAGATCCTTATAGACACCATTGGAAGTAACTGGACCACTGGGCTACCAACTTATTTCCCTGAAAATCTACAGTTGAAGGAAAATAATGTCTATCTTGCATTTCCTGTACACACTACAGAGCACAGAAACCAAATATGCATAGAAGATAAAAAGAATTTATTGTTTACACATTAAGTTCAGCTAATAAATTAGGAAGAAATCATAGAATCAGAAAATTTTTCTTTTAATAGCCAACTGAAATCCTTAGCTCAGGTAATGACCATCTATGCATAAAAAATTTGTGAACAGTTACCTTTTTATTAAGAAGACAATACGATGGTAACATTGAGCATTCTACCTGAACCCACTGATCATTTTAGCGCCCACCACAGTGGGACAACAAGACATTGTCTATCTCCTGGCATGATGCAAATATGAGCCATAGAATGAAGCTTTCAGCTCATTGGTTATCTAGGAATGCTGACCAGAACACCCTCTCTCGTGGCTTGGGCTTCTTACTGCATTACAACTCTACTCCAGATGAGTACTTCACAGAGTAAAGATTATAAGATATCCAAGTAGAAACTCCAGGGCTTTTTATATCCTACATGTGAGTTCCACAGACATCACTTCTGTCACATTCTTTTGGTCAAGGCTACTCACCAGGGCCAGCCCTGATTCTAGGGGAGGAGAATTAGACTTTAGCTTTCAATGTGAAGAGAGGCAGGTGGGTATGCGTAAGAAAAGACAAATGGTAGTCATCTTTGATTTCTTCCTCACAAAACTTTCTTTTCTTTTCTCAATCATTTCAGAATTTAGACCAGGAAGAAGAGAAGCTTTTTACTGGGCTCCCACAGACACACAACAAAACTGTTCATGGGACTATTTTAGAGGGCACCATGGAAGAATCAACCAACATAAGAAGTAATGTAACTACCAATATTAATTCTAGGATCTCGCTGAAAGATTTGTTCACTCATGCACACAAAGATTTGTACAAAGTAGTCTGTGTCTGTATTATTTGTATTAGCAAGCAATAGGACCAGTGTAAATGATCACCACGGAGGTGGTGATAAAATCTGCGGTAGATCTGTAAAATAAAACGCTATGCAAAAGTTCAAAAGACAGATACAAATGCAAATGACATAGAAAGCTTTCCAAGACTTGCTCTGTGACTTGCCTTTTACATATAATAACGATATGAGTAATGCAGAAATGTTAATCAGGTAGATATGATTTTATTAGAAAATAATTTATAAGACTATGCAATACAAGTTCAACAATGGTTTGTTCTAGGGAGAATATTGGGAGAGAGACCAAGGAAGTCTTAAGCTTACTCTAAACCGAATGTTTTATAACAATAACACATTCTTATATTACTTGTGTAATTTTAAAGTAGCTTTTGAAACATATAATAGAGATAAAAAGGTCTAATGGTCAAACCATTATTTTAATGATTTATTAATCTTTCTTGAATTTGTTCAACAGTAACGTATTTCTTAAACAAGTATAGCAGGTAATACCTACAAAAACCTCACTATATTTCAAGGGTTAATAAATAACACTCCTTTTTTCCTAATCGTGTTGAGAAGTAATTAAAATATGGATAGAGGAATCAGACCAATGGACATCTTCATTTAAACTTTATTGCTGGTTAAAGCTAAGTTAGAGGTCTTGGCATAAGTGCAAGGTCATATGAGCTACAGCTCATACTACAACCCCAGAAATACACTTGTCTTATCAGTTACTGGAACAGTTTTACAACTACAGGACCACTACAAGGGAACCCGCCGTTATAAAATTTACTGCATAAGGAAGCAGGGAATATATAGGCCAGCAAATTTGCCTCAGATACGTGGTAGGCAGAGTTCTAAGATAACCCTTCAAATTCCTGGCCTCTGGTGAACAACATATCCATTTTCTCAGTTACTCAATCAACTACTAATCTAGGTGTTTCTCTGACGGAATTTTGCAAATATAATTTGGGTCCAAAACCAGTTGATCTTGTTATGAGGGAGATTATCCAGGTAGGCCTGGCCTACTCATGTGAGTCCTTTAAAACTGGCCTGCAGGTCAGACATGGAGAAGTCAGCAATTGAAAGCGTGCTCTGGCTGCCTTAAAGTTGGAGAGGACCTAGTTGCAAGGAATGTGGGTAGCCTTTAAGTGCTGAGACAGCCACTGGTGGACATCCACTGAGGAGCTGGAAAACCTTAGTACACAGTCACAAGGAACTGAATCCTGCCAATACAAACAATGAGCTCGGATGCAGATATTTTCCAGAACCTCCGGACCAGACATCAGCCTAGCCAACACTTTGACGTCAGTCTTGGGATGCCTTGAACAGAGAACCCAATCACACCATGCCAGACTTCTGACTTACAGAGCTGTCAGCCAATAAATGGGTATTGTTTTCATCCACTAAGTTTGTCATATTTTGTTACACCACAATAAAAAGCTGACGCACAAAGAAAGAACACTAGAAAGAGTTAAGCCCTGAATGCACCAAACAGAAAAGTGGAAGAAAGATGGAGAGAGTGGAGAGAGTCCTGAAGGTTACTTTAATGGAGATTCTGCCACATGGAAACGCGGGAATGGGGAATGAGTGTTCCCTGTTAGCCTAGGCTTGGCAACGTTCACCATTAGCTCCAGATAGGAACTTCCTGATGTCCTAGCCCAATGTTCTCCACAGAGGCCCCATTCATATTTTCAGCAGGACAAGCCTCTGTTATGCTGGGCTGTCTTATGCATTACAAGAGGTTTACTTTTCCTGAGCCTCACCCATTAAATGTCAGCTGTATTCCTCCAAACATCGGGGCAACCAGAAATACTCTCTAGCATTCCCATATGCCCCCAGACCGACTGAAAACCAGTCGGACCACACTGGCTGAGAACCAATGAAGCTCAACCCCATATATTACAGATAAAGAAAGTGAGAGCAAGAGAGAGAAAGGGGCTTTGAGAAGGTCTCATAGCCTCTCCGTGTCAGGACTACAGGTAGGATTCCTAGTAGGCTGTTTTTGCAAACATAAATTATACCTGGTACTAGTATAAGGTCTTTACAATTCTGGCCACGTGACATGATTCTGGACATCCATGTCTCCCTCCTATACATCACCAAGTGATTGCTTAAATGTCACCTTTTCAGAAAAACATTTGTGATCCTCCTATCTAAAATTGCAATGCCCCCACACACATACATTCCAGTATTCAGTACTTACATCTTCCTTCCCTAATTTATTTTTTACAGAATACTTACGACCTTTTAACAGACTGTAAGATGTACTGATTTTTTAAAAATTTTGGTCTGTCTAAACTGCAACTATAAAATAAACTCCTAGAGTGAAGGATTTCAGTCTGCTTTGTTCCTTCTGTGTCCCGGTTACCTGTATTATTGCCTGACACCTGGGCGGCACTCAGTGTGGTGGAATAAATAAATTAGTGAAGACATTATTCCAAGTATTTCATACAAGTAATTATTTTCTTTCCTTCTGTTTGGAAAGAAAAATAAATGTCAGAATGTAATAAAATCACTTTTTATTTACTAATAACTATTTCACGGGAACAATTATGAAAAATATAGTGAAGAAGTTTATGCAAATAAAGTATATTCAATAAAAGGTTTTTGTACTAGATTTGATAAAACGGGGTATGCAGCAAAGGAAATTGTTTTATTTTCTCAATCAAAAATAATATTTTACTTTTTAAATAAAATTGGGTCATGAATTGTGTATTTCTTTTTTATAAATTAAGTACTGGTCAGCTCTGACACTAATAATAAGCATTAATAGTCTTTTAAATTTTGCAGGAAATTGTTAGTCTAAATTTTTCTTCTACCTGCACCCTCCCTAGACTAACAAGGTCAACAGATGGTTTTTTTTTGTTGTTGTTGTTTTCTTGTTTTGTTTTTAGTGAATGCTGAATTTTCAAAAATTTAACGCATGGTGTGATCGATTTATTCTATTTTTAAAAATACTGAGTACCTTGCTAGATGTCAATATAATTTTACTTTTGGAAATACAAAGATAACTTCGACTTGATCCTTGACCTTGAGCGGCCTATTTATTACTGGTAGGTAGCTGGAATAGGTATGCATACAAAATATTGTTAACAATTTAGGGTGTATATAATTTGTCATAGCACTAGAATGAATGCTTACTTTATTTATTTTTATTATTATTATTTTTTGAGACAGAGTCTCCTTCTGTCGCTCAGGCTGGAGTGCAATGGCACGATCTTGGCTTACTGTAACCTCTGCCTCCTGGGTTCAAGTGATTCTCTCACCTCAGCCTCCCAAGTAGCCAGGATCACAGGCATGCACCACCAAGCCCAGCTAATTTTTTTTTGCGTTTTTAGTAGAGATAGGTTTTCACCATATTGGCCAGGCTGGTCTCGAACTCCTGACCCCAAGTGTTGCGCCCACCTCCCCCTCCCAAAGTGCTGGGGTTACAGTTGTGAGCCAGCATGCCTGGTCCAAATGCTTACTTTGAAATCTTAATTATAACCACTTAAAGTTATGTCATGTGTTTTTTAATTGATTTTACTATTTTTAAAATCTTTAACTAGATTTTTTTTTATGGTAAAAGCCCTTACATAAAAACAGAGACAATACAAAGTTTTTGCAACATATTTTCTCTTGATGGGTTTCAAGATTACTCCAAATGGTAAATAAAACTGCGGTCAACTTGCCTGGAATTCACTGCTGTCAATGTCTACATTTATATCTATCTTTTTTCTTATGAATGCAATTACTATTTTCCCTGAAAAATAAAAAGTATACCAATGTACAAGTTTGCTGCCCTCCTGAATGTTTTAATCTGAGAGTTCAGTGTTACATTTAATACAATTGCACTCAAATGTCCTCCAGAATTTATAGCAAATGATTTGAACCTACCAGGAACATTTTGTTCTTATGTAAAGATTTGCTTTTAAAAGCATATCAAATAGATTTTCTACTACATAGAGTGGCTGGCAAATAACCAAACATTTACTTGAATTGTTATCATGACATTTTAGTCCAAAAGGTCACATTACAATCAACCCTAGGAGTACTTACTGTGTTATGTGAAAGAAAGAGGATGATTTTTTTCCAGGTAATTTAACCCAAAAACCTGGGGGACTGATGTTTGCTGGAGGGAAGGGGTTTATATTCCATACACTAGCATCATCTCATGGTGAAGAATGGTAAAGACTGACTAAAACTTTATTAGTTTGATTAAGACTTACTAGGTATGCTTCAAGGGCCCAATTATTGAAATGAGCCTGGAAATATGATCTGTTCCTGAATGAATATGATTGATGAATTTATAGAATTAAAGAAAAACAGGTGGTGATATGGTTTGGCTGTGTCCCCACCCAAATCTTATCTTGAATTTTAGCTCCCATAATCTCCATGTGCCATGGGAGGGACCCAGTGGGAGGTAAATGAATCATGAGGGCAGGTTTTCCCATGCTGTTCTCATGATAGTGAGTAACTTATTCCGGTCTCACAAGATCTGACGGTCTTATAAAGGGCAGCTCCCCTGCACACACTTGCCTGCCACCGTGTAAGACGTGCCTTTGCTCCTCCTTCGCCTTCTGCTGTGATTGTGAGGCCTCCCCAGCCATGTGAAACTCTGAGTTTATTAAACCTCTTTTTCTTTTTTAATTACTCAGTCTTGGGTATTTCTTCATAGCAGCATGAAAATGGACTAAAACAGGTAGGCACAGCAAATTTGAAGTATCTTAAAGGGGAACTGGACAGGAAAATAATAGAGCAAAGCCAAGTCTGGATTAGATGTTGATCTCATGGTTGAGTGCTTACTGGATTGGATTATTCACCTCTGGAAGTGTGCTCTTTTCAGGCCCAAGGCTGGTTCATTCCTTATCTCTCACTGTGGGAACCCCACAAGAGGTTCTCTAGAGGAGAATATTAGTGAAATAAATATCTGGGTCAGAAGCCAGTAGGAAAGTGAAAGGAAAGGAGGCACAGAAACCCAACAAACAAGGTTAGGCCCATGAGTGTTAGAGAAGGAAAGTGACCTGCCAGAGAATTATAAGGGGTTAGGAAATCCAGCTGAGCCCTCTCAAAATAATATTGGAACAGAAAAAGGAAATTTAGTAAATAGAAATGCTATTTTGAGCGTGGAACATTTAAAAACCAAGGAAAGACTGTTTCTTGAGGAACACAGGGCAGAGGTACCAGAGCTTTCAGGGTTGCTAGAACCACACGCTTCAGAAACATCAATAGGGTCAGTTCAGGAATCTGCTGGGGGAAGATTCAAGTCTCCGGTTCAAAAAAGTTACGTCTAAGGTAGCAGCACCCTTCCTAGGAAGTGGATATTTACAGATCTCACCGAAAACATGGAGATTCATGGCAATGAACTGACTGTCAGAACAGGAATGCCTAACAGAGACTAGCAACCGTGTCACTTGAGAAATGCACACTGGATGCAACTCTAGGCTTCCGGAAACAAGAGACTTGAAGGAAAATGAAAAATAAGTTTTCAATTAGTATGAAGAAAATGACAGGCATTTTACATAAACTGGGTGATAAAGGTTGGGACCACGTAAATTTCTAACCTTTGAAAAGTAATTGCTAATATTTATCCAGTGCTTAGTCTGGACTGGGCACTGTTCTGTTTCACATGTACTATATTAGCTGTTGTGTTAATTCCCATAATACTCTGATAAGGCGAGAACCACTTTTAATTCTTCTTTTACAGATGAAGAAATGCAACATTGGGAGAAAGTAACTTGCCCAAAGTCACACAACTAATAAGAGGAGCCAGGATTCAAACCCACGAAGTCTGGTTCCAAAGACAGCACCTAAATTACCATCCTATGAAACAAGCCAGAATGAGTCTCCAAGAGAGGGAGTAATTTGCCTGCCTTGCCAAGAGAAATGCATGGTTTCAAATTAAACTCTATCAAGAGACATCTCTGTGCTGGGATAAATTGTGTGTCCCAAAAAACTGGCAAAGACTAACATTTGGAAGACTGGAACTAACAGGGTCTCTCCTTGGTGTGGCAGACACTGGCTAGCCAATTCCATATCTAATTCCACCTCCCTTATCTTCTTTCCACCTTCAGGCGGTCATGTGGTATGGTTCCAGTCAGTGAGATTCAAGCAGAAATATTCTTTTACATTTCTGGTTTTTGTTTGGTCTTTGTTTCAGTGTAAAATGTTTAACTGACAAATCATATGCTTTCAAAGTGTACAATGAGATGATTTAATATACATATACATTGTGCACTGGGGGACATGGAGAAATGTTAGTCACATGGTACAAGCAGGCAAATTCTGGCTGCAACTTCCAGGAAAGCTTTTACTTGTCTGACAGCTGGTGAACCCTTTCATGTATTGCTGTCTTTTTTTTTCTTCCTTCCTGGAATATAGAAGTGTCTGGAGGGACAGCAGCCTTCCAGGGATCAGGAGAATATTCACCAACTGAGGATGGTGAGCCCTTGACGGCACCATCCAGCATATTCCCTGGGCCAGGACTGGCCACCTCTGAACCTCTTGTTTGGAAACCAAATAAACCACTGTCATTTTTGCTTTTTAATAAACGAACATATTCCAGTAACTTTTTGATCACTTTAGCTGATCTTCTTCATCTTTACCTCTCGAATCTGTCTAAATTTTTAACAACCACTATCTCCAATGGGATGATGCCTCAATCCTGAGTTGCATTTCAATAGTCTCTTGAATCTGGGCCCCTCCAGCTACCACTGGGCAAGTAATTCCATGCAACTCACCGAGGATCTGACCTCTATTCCCCTGAGGAGCAGCTTCGGCTCCAAAACCCTGCCTGATCTAATAACAACTGAAGTGTCCCCCACTTTCCTAATGCCCAGTTTAGGCACCGGCATGTCATCTCCCCACTTCCATGTCTCTTTGGCTTTAATTGTATCAAGAAAGCATAAGCTCTAAAACAAAACAAAACAAAAGTTATGTGAAGGGTAATAAAATACTATATTTTAACCTGCTTACATGAATAGGGGGTTGATGTATTTCTTTTTCTATTTAGTTTTTTTCAGCAAAAAAACTATCTGAGAATAGAAAAGTCATTAAATGAAGGAATACTTTTCAGATCATACAAATGTTCTAAAGCAGTGATTCTCGAAGCAGGGTCCTCTGGATCAGCAACATCTGCATCACCAGGGAATTGTGAGAAATGCAGATTCTCAGGCCCTATCCTTGCTCTCCTGAATCAGATACTCTGGGGGTGGGGCCCAGTAATCTGTGTTCTGCCAACCCATCCAAGTGATTCTGCTGCATGCTCAAGTCTGAGAACCATTGCTCTGGGCAATAAATTATTCAACTAATCCTTCGCTTCCACTAACCACCCTCATGCACTGAAATACAAACTCTTTTAGAGCAAGGCCTGAGTCTTATTTATCTCTGTGCCCCCAATATGTAGTAACATGCCTCAAACAAGAACAGTCCAAAAAAATATGCAGACCAATAAATGAATCAGAGAATGATAGTGGTGATTCTTCATTTTTAAAGCAAGCCCAAGGAAAGGCAGCTAATTCATTTAAAAATAATAATAAAGGCAAACTAATTCATAAATTTGAATTAGAAATACTACAACATGAAATAGCAGGCATTATTCTTCCTGAGCTTTGTCATAATAGCTACATCGACTGCTGTTTTTCTTCTCTATCGTGAGTTTTATTTTATATGCAGAAAAGTATATTAAAATATATATATGATATAAAATTTTTAAATGAAGGAAACAGGTATGAAACTACCACTAAGAAATAGAATTTTGGCCGGGCGTGGTGACTCAAGACTATAATCCCAGCACTTTGGGAGGCAGAGGCAGATGGATCATTTGATTCCAGGAGTTGGAGAGTAGCCTAGGTAACATGGCAAAACCTCCTCTCCACAAAAAATTAAAACGTTAGCCAGGAGTGGTGGCATTCATCTGTAGTCTCAGGTACTTGGGAGACTGAGATGGGAGGATCGATTGAGCCCACAAGGTCAAGGCTGCAGTGAGTGGTTATTACACTACTGCACTCAGCCTGGGCAGCAGAGTGAGACTTTGTCTCAAGAAAGAAAAGAAATACAATTTGGTAAGTAATGTAGAAGCCCCTGTGTCTCAATGTTTGTGACTTCTCCCTTGACATAACCGCTACATACAATGTCGTAACTATCATTTTACCAAGCGTGTATGAATTCCTCAACAAATGTCGTTTAGTTTTCTGTTTTTGAATCTTAGTGAATAGATTACCTGTGGCTTGTTTCTCGTTCTCCAGATGAGAACCACTCATATTGATGCACATAACTGTGGTTCATTTTGACTACTCTGTGCTTACATTGTGTGAATATGCTGTATTTTTTTGTCTATTCTACTATTCATGGGCATTTCAGTTATTTCTGGTTTTTGCTATTATGAACATTGCCTTGTCACAATGACCACCATCTCAAGCCCCATTTGAGTCAGATATCCCCCCTTCCCTCTCCACTGGCTCCACTAGATTATTCTGAAGCAAGTCACAGGCTATTATTTCATCTGTAAGCTATAAAGATTATTTTGATGAATATAATTCTTAATTTTAATGCAGTCACATTGACCAATCTTAGTTGGGTCATGGGTTTTAGACTATTTTTAAGAAAAAAAAAAAAAACCCTTTTCTACACTGAGTTGATAAATATTTTTCTATCTTGTTTCTAAAATCTGTATTTTTAAACCTTTTACATACAGTTCTTAATCCGCCTGGAATTGGTTTCTGTGTAGGAGGATTTAATTTCATTTTTTGTTCAATATGGATACCAAATTGTTCTATGACATTCGTGGAAAAATCCATCAGTTCACATCATCACATGTGGCTACAATACCACATCTGCTGTATCTAAAGCTTCAATATCTATGCAGGCCAGTGTCCAGGCTTTCTGCTGTGCTCCATTTGCTAATGTTTCAGTCCTTGCACCAGTGACTCTGTTATAGTCTTTTATCTTTATAATCTGGAGACCAAGTACTCACCTTGTTCTTCCAGAAGGCCATGGCTATTCTAAGATTTCTCAACTCTCTTATAAACTCTAAAATCAGCTCATCACATTACTAAGCGATTGTGATTTGGTTGGTACAATATAGTACATCAATTTTGAGGTAATTGGTATCTATACAATATTAATTCTGTGAATCCATGGGCATAACATGTATCTTGCATATTTCCTTTTTTTGGTCTTTTTCAGTATATTTGAATCGAGTTCTGTGATTATGTCTTTGAAGGACTCATATGACTTTGTTATATTAGTTCTTAGGTAATTACATTTTTATACTACCGTAAATTTTAAATTTGACTTCTGTATGTTGTAAGTATATAGAAATAGAATTGATTTTAATATTGATTTTTGTATCTAGCAACTGTGTTAAATTATCATCCTAACTTTATCTATAGTTTTTTTACATTTGCAGTAATCTATTGATACATAAGAAATGGTTCCCAAACCCAGTGGCTTAAAGCACTAGTAATCATTTATTATCTCTCATGGCTTCTGTGGGTCAGGAATTCAGACAGGGCAACATGGAAATGGCTGTATTTGCTTTACAGTGTTTTCTGCTGGAAAGCTGAGGGCTGGAATCATCTGAAGCCTTGCTCACTTGCCAGCAGTTGATGCTGACTATTAGCTAAGACCTTAGCTGAGGCTGTCAGCTGGAACACCCCCAAAAGGCCTCCTCATGTGCTCTGGGATTCCTTCCAACATGGTGGCCGGGTTCCAAAAGTGAGTGTTCTGAGAGAGAGAGTGAAAAGAGAGATAACCATAACATTACTTCTGCTGAATTCTGTTGATCTGGGCAGTCATTCATTCCCTTCCAGATTAAAGGAGAGGAAGCAAGGTGATCTCTCTCAGTGGGAGGAGTCTCAGGTACATGGAAAGGAGCGTATGAGATGGTATTGGCAGGGCCATGTTGAAACGGTTTGAACAATGTTGTTTAAAACAACTGAAGAAGTATTTGTAAATAATGACAATTTGTTTCTTCTTTTATCATCTTTATTTCTTTTCCTTCTTTTTTTCCTTGCCATACTACACTAGCAAGTCGTTTTAATACTGTGCCAAATAGAAGGGGTCAGAAGGAGAAATTTATAATTCTCCTCATCACAAAACATAATGCTTTTAAACATTCCATTATTAAGAATGACTTTTTTTGTAGGTTTTTACAGAAGTAAATATGATTATGTGAAACTCATGTCCCCCAGCAAGGAAGAATTTGCTGCTCAGCTGTAGAGATGTATTCGGCAGACGGCCTCTAGCTGACAGCCCTTCAGGATCTGCCTAGTTGCAGAGATCTGCCCCAGCTGCAGTCAGGTCCTGTCCAGGGCAGCCCATCTCTGGAGACTGAGCAAGGTAGGAATAGAAAGGCCTGGCCATTTTGGCCCAACACAGGATCATCTGACAGGAAGTACCAGCTCCAGAGACCCCCATCATGTTTTCTGATGTTCATTTTGCCTGCACTGAAATTCACTTCTTCCTTTAACCAATCCTGCTTCCTAGCATGCATGTTGATTCCTAATAAATATCTTACAGTCATGTCAGCACCTGACTCCAAAAAATCCATCTTACAACTGTCAAGACAGGTATGGTAGGATAAAGTGGTCAATGAAAGGGGTTTTGGAACTGGATGACCCACTGTCTGGCTGGAGGGGGACTCCATTCCTGGTAAAAGGTGGAAGAGAGAGAAGTTTCACAGAAGATGGTAGTCTAATTGTTCCAACATTTGTTAAAGGTAAGCTGGGAGGCTACTTCAGTGGAAAACAATACATCAAATACAGAGGTGTGTCTGACATTTAAGATCTCTGGAGAAAATAGTAGCTGTAATGTTAAGAGGATTGAATAATGGGTTAACCCACTAGGGTACCATAATACAATGCCACAGATTGGGTGGATTAAACAACAGGAAACCATTTGATCACAGTTCTGGGGACTGGAAGTTCAAGATCAAAGCGTCAGCAGGGTTGATTTCTTTTAAGGCCTCCCTCCTTGCCTTGCAGATGGCCGCCTTCTCACAGTGTCCTCACATGGACTTTCCTCTGAGAGCTCGTGAAGAGAGAGCTCTGGTATTTCTCCCTTTCCTTATCATCACAGCAGTCCTATTGGATTAAGGCCCAATTCATGACTTCACTTAACCTTAATTATGTCCTTAAAGATTCTATCTCCTACCGTCACATGAGAGGCTAGGGCTTCAACATATGAGTTTGGTTGGTGGGGCACAATTCAGTCCATAACAGATGGCTATTGCTAAGGACCATTGATGCATTACAAAATGATAATGAACAGCTGAAGTGAGTAACAGGCAATTAGTTGGAAGTCAGATGTGAAAGTCAGGGGGCCTCTTGTGCATAAGGAAGCAAGGCAAAGGAAGCCAGAGGAGCAAGTGGGAAGGTTTGAGTAGCACCAGCCCAGGCTGCCATCAGTCCACCCCTTGCACCAGGCAGAACACTCCAGCCACGCACACTACAGCAGCAGCCCCTTCATGGTCTTGTTGGCTCCTCTTTCTGAGGAGAAACTGGAAAGAGGACATTAGTAGAACAAGCTAAAGCCCACATGTTGTCACTGGGCTCAGGTTGCATCTAGTATTTACGGTCTGCTCCTTTGACATCTATTCAGCAGGCCAAGGTGGCTTACCAGCAGGACTGAAAGATATGACCCAATCCTTCGCTTCTGGGTGGCTGGAGCAACGCTCATCCATTCATAATTGCAAATTGATCAGCCAATTTCCTTGTGATTCTTCCAGCTCCTACTGTGAACTATAGCCTTGATGCCTTTTGCCCAGCTGGTCAATTAACCATGCCAGTTGGTGACTCCTCCTCTCCTATAATGCACAACAATGTGCGTACATCTTTTCGATTTTGTGTTTTTTCTTTAATTGTTTTGCCCTTGGGATATTTACTTAGAAGCATATCAGGACAAAGAATGAATATGCATGGATTTTTAAAAAAAAAAAGAATGCCAACTTTCCCTCTACAGGTATTGTACCATTTTGAATTTATGCCAGCAATATATGAGGATGCTTGTTCTCCAAAACCTCACCAACAGAGAGTGTTGTCTAATTAAACCTATTTTGTTTTTGTTGTAATTTTGAGGCTGGTGTGATTTGAGAAAAGCTGAGCTACACAAGGGATGTATCTACTGCTTCATACCATACCAACAAACTATGAGCCCCCTGTTGATATGGTTCGGCTGTGTCCCCACCCAAATCACATCTTGAATTGAAACTCCCACAATTCCCATGTGTCATGAGAGGAACCCAGTGGGAGATGATCGAATTGTGGCTTTCCTGAGCTGTTCTTGTGATGGTGGATGACTCTCACAAGATCTGATGGTTTTAAACAGGGGAGTTTTCCTGCACAAGTTCTCCTTTCCTCTTGTCTGCCGCCATGTGAGACATGCTTTTCATCTTCCATCATGACTATGAGGCCTCCCCAGCCACGTGGAGCTGTGAGTCCAATAAACCTCTTTCTTCTGTTAATTGCCCAGTCTTGGGGATGTCTTTATTCAGCGTTGTGAAAAGGGACTAATACACCTGTGTATACTGATTTTTCCTCTGGAGAGTTGGAGAAAGAAACTCCTCCACATAATTTGACTTTCAAGAAGCATTCATTGACAAAGCTAGTGTTTCATTCTGTCTTTGACCTTTGCCAAAAGTTTCTGTTTTCTGACCCCTAAGACCTTGGAGAAACTGAGGTAGTGCAAGAAAGCTATTCAATGAGGTGATGGAAATAAACAAAGTAGGGTTTTCTTTATTTGGATGAGAAAGACTCATGTGGGCAAATTCTCTTTCTCTAAGTATGTAGGGGAAGTTTCAGGGAACAGATGATAGACATCAAATTCCACAGAGGGCTGACCATTATTTTCCAGAGTATCCCACTGGCAATTATTATATTTGTATTAGTCAGGATTCCAGGAATCAATGAGAGAAAGAGACAGAGAGAGGGACACTTGTTATGAGAGATTGGCTTATGGGATTATGGAGGCTAAGAAGTCCCATCATCTTTTGTGTGCAGAGACCCAGGAAAGCTAGTGGTGTAATTCAATCCCAGTCCAATGGCCTGAGAACCAGGAGAGCCAATGTTGCAAATCCTGGTCTTGGTCCAAATCCAAAGTCCTGAGAACCAGGAGCTCTGTTATCCAAAATCAGAAGAAGATGTATGTCCCAGCTCAATCATAAAAAAAGAATTCGGCTGGGTGCAGTGGCTCACACCTGTAATCCCAGCACTTTGGAAGGCCGAGGTGGGAGGATCACGAGGTCAGGAGACGGAGACCATCCTGGCTAACACAGTGAAACCTCGCCTCTACTAAAAGTACAAAAAATTAGCCGGGTAGGGTGGCGGCCGCCTGTAGTCCCAGCTCCTTGGGAGGCTGAGGCAGGAGAATGGCGTGAACCCAGGAGGCGGAGTTTGCAGTGAGCCAAGATAGGGCCACTGCACTCCAGCCTGGGCAACAGAGCCAGACGCTGTCTCAAATAAATAAATAAAGAGAGAGAGAGATAATTCAGCCTTCCTCCACCTTTCTGTTCTGTCTGAGCCCTCAACAGATTGGATGAGGCCCACCCACATTAGTGAGGGCAAATCTTTTTGACTAGGTCCACTGATTCAACTGCTAATCTCTTGTGGAAAGACCTTCACAGACACACCAAGAAATGATATATTACCCGTCTGAGCATTCCTTGGCCCAGTCAAGCTGGCACACAGAAGTAACCATCACATTATTGAAAGAAATGATGCCAGGGCTGATGGAGACTTTGGTTATTACCAAAGTCTCCCACTGTACAAAAAAAAAAACCAACAACAACAACAAAAAAAAAACCCATGACCTCTGTCAAAGATAAACAAAGCTAGGAACTAGTTAAAGTGATGTAGATGGATTTTAATCCATAATAACTATTGCATTAGGGAAAGGGTTCGTCATGAACTGAACTCAACTTTGATTTGTACAAAGACTACTGGATTTTTATTATTTATTTATTTATTTATTTATTTATTTATTTATCTATTTATTTATTTTTTAGACAGAGTCTTGCTCTGTTGTCCAGACTGGAGTGCAGTGGCACAATCTCGGCTCACTGCAAGCTCTGCCTCCCAGGTTCAGCTGTTCTCCTGCCTCAGCCTCCAGAGTAGCTGGGACTACAGGCACCCGACCAGCTAATTTTTCTGCATTTTTAGTAGAAACAGGGTTTCACCCTGTTAGCCAAGATGATCTTGATCTCCTGACCTCTTGATCTGCCCGACTCGGCCTCCCAAAGTGCTGGGATTACAGGCGTGTACACCGCGCCCCGCCGACAACTAGATGTTTTAAAGGGAGAATGAGGGTGTAAGGAAGTGGGTGAGCAGAGCTCAGTTGAGCCAGAGAAGTGAAACATTACAAAAAGTGGGTAAAAGTGGTCTCACAGAGACTGGGTGACAGGGGACCTCTCTTCACATGTTGGCTGGAACAAGCAGTACATTCTTCTGGCAACCTCGAGCTTTCTCAGGCAGGCACTTTAAAGGGGGCTAGAGTCATCCCGTGGATTTGGTTGAGATATTAAAAACTACGTTAGTGTCTGTTCCAATCTTTATAGGTGAAAGTTGAGGTCTAGTTGAGAAGATGGCTCACAGGAGACTGGCTAGCATTTGGTCAAGCAGAGAATCTTTGTCACCTCTAAAGATCAAACACCTAGTGCACAGGCAATCAAAAAAAATAGAGATAAATAATTTCAAAAAGAGACTGGATGAGACCTTCACTTCCTGACTGCCACTGGCCAGTAATATTTTATTGTCAGGAAGTTTGCACTCTCAAGGATTATTTACTCACCCACACAAAGAGCCACTCGGTATAGAAAGCCAACAACTTCAGTCATTCTGGTTAAAATAAAATAATAATATGAATCCTCCTTTCAGTTGCTCCAATAAAAGTGACATATGGAGAAGCCTCTTTCTCAGCATACGATCCATAATTCAAAGAGAAGAGCTGCCTACTTCCTCATTAGCTAAATTGTATTCATTGCAGAAAGCTACTTTTGGTAGCCATATCGATCAGCAGGAAGTAAGATGGAAAAAAATTAACAAACTTGAAAAACTTCAGTCTCTGGGGTGTAACTCACCATCTGGGAATGATTTATTAGGAAAGAAACAAGAAAACACTGTCCGTATATGACCTTCCCATTTTACATATGCAGTCAGTCCTTATTAATCTGAGACCCACCAAAGTGGAGACTGCAATAATTCCAAAGTGACAATTGCAATCTCCACTGAAGAGAAGGTTCCATGCAAAATGTTTAATGTAGGACTGTAAAGTCTCTAATAAAAGTCAGGAGTGTTTTCCTTTACTTCTTTGTTTTTATATGCAATCACATATATAATACAACGTGAACAACAGGCAAAAATGATATATTTAATTCCTCATTTTACATTCCCACATTTCAGTTGCTGTGATAAATTAATCTCACTTTCTTCATTTTAAATTAATACCACTTTATATAATAAGAACAAGATTCTGTTTATTGTGTCATAGTTTATCTTCAAAAGCTTTTTTCAGTCTAAGTAACAGAGAGAGATTTTGCAAATAAATGGTCAAGGTAAACATGCAATGAAATGAGGGTCTTAGTCACAGAACTCTGCCCTGAGAAATTCACAAACACACACACACGCACACACACGCATACACACAAATACTTCATAAAATAAGATCCACATTATCTTTCCTTTTGTGTATTCTAATAATTGAACAATTAGTTCTCTGCCAGTAAATTAAAACAAAATTACATTCTTCTAAATATCCATTATCCAAGTCATTTTTAATAATTTCCTGTTTACTGGCACTTTCAGAATTGTTTTTATTTCACTTAGTTTTTTTTTTTAATCAGTTCACTCCCTCAGATGAAGCTTAAATGGGTTGAATAAAGATGCAAGCTGTTTCTAAAGAATATGAATTGACCCAAATAATTGAGTGAGAACTTGAAGTTAATGGGAGAGGGGATCTATTATGTGGCAGAAACAATAGTAGTAGGTAAATAGCATGTAATTATTCATTTCTTCCATTCACACTTCTGTGTTTGTTATAAATTTCCAATTTGTTGTGAAGTGATTTCAAATTAAAGCTAATTATCAATGCTTTTATTGCAGCAAATCTATAATAAACGTCTCTGTGTTAAAGCACTCTGCCAAGGAAAACCCAGAGAGAAATAAGACCTAGATTCCTGCCATCTGAGGGACCTGCATTCTTGTTAGAGCGAAAACTGAGTACAGAAATAGGTGGTGGTGTATTAATTTTCTAGGGCTGCTGGAACAAATTACCACAAAATTGGTGACTTAAAACAACAGAAATTTATTTTCACACAGTTCTTGAGGCCAGAAGTCCAAAATCCAGCTGTCAGCAGGGTCATGGTCCCCACAAAATTTCCGGGGGAGGATCCTTCCTTCCCTCTCCCAGTTTCTGGTGGCTTTGGCCATTCCTGGTGATCATTGGCTTGTAGATGTATCAGTCCAGTCTCTGCCTCTGTCTTCAAATGATGTTTTCTGTATCTCAAAATGGTCTCACATCCTCTTATAAAGACACCAGTCATTAGATGTAAGACGCACACTCATCTAGTATGGTCTTATCTTCATTTGATAACGTCTAGAAATACTGTTTCCAAATGATGCCATATTCAGAGGTTCTGAGTGGACATAGAACTATTCAATCTACTATACATGATTAAAAAAAAAATGGTGTAGGAGGAAGAGGGGTAGAGCCAGAGTTGGACTGGGACCTGTAAGTTAAGAGCAAGATGGAATAAAAGACATGATTCTCGTCGTCATGGAAAATAGAACTACGTGGGCTTTTATCATCTGATCCCAGCCAGTCTGCCCATCCTTAGCACAGATTTATTCTGGTCACACCAAACTACTCACTTCTCCTTGAATATGTGGTAATCTCTTAAACTTGTAAAAAAAATAGAATATATTTCTCTCCTTAGTCTCCACTGAGATCCCAAAATGTCCCAGGTTTGGGACAATGGGGATAAATCGCCCTTCTATTTTACAGAAGAGGTCTAAGTCCATTCTGCTAGACTTGCTAAGAGATAGGCAAAGCAAGTCCTGAGACCTTTAGCCCCAAACTCTCCACCAATCTGTATGTCTACCAGCAAAACTGGAGATTCATTGATATGGTTAGGTTTTATGTCCCCACCCAAATCTCATCTTGAATTGTAATCTCCATAATCCCAGGGAGATATCAGGTGGAGGTCATTGAATTTTGGGGGCAGTTTCCTTCATGTTGTTTTCATGATAGTGAGTGAGTTCTCTTGAGATCTGATGGTTTTATAAGGGGCTCTTGCACCTTCACTCAGTACTTCTTCCTCCTGCCACTTTGTGAAGAAGGTGCCCTTTGCCTTACACCATGATTGTAAGTTTCCTGAGGCCTTCCCAGTCGTGCTGAACTGTGAGTCAATTTAACCTCTTCCCTTTATAAATTACCCAGTCTCAGGCAATTCTTTATAGCAGCAAGAAAATGGACTAATTCATTCATTAAGCAGATTGACTGGTAAGTTTTTTCAAGAAAGTAGTCAGTCTAGAAGGTTGGGTAAAGGCATTTTTCTCCTCTCCCTATGAGGATGGGAGGAAGAATATGAAGGAGGTGTGTGCCCTTGTTCTTAGATGTGACTTGACAGGGCACACTGAGAGATTTCTGATAAATTGACATGTGCCTTAAAGACTTGAAGGGAATGGTACTGGCTACTTGCCTACAGGGGATAGGCTGGATGGAACCGGCCCAGCAGCAGCAGAGAAAAGAAAGTTGCACTGGGAACTGCCTCACCAGCATGGCAAGGGGCAGGCTTTCTTTGTGCCTCAGGGTGCTGTGGGCAGCAGCCAGACTAGGGTGGTCTCAAAAACTATCTATTTTCAAGAGTCCTGTCTGCAGGAGAAAGCAGATATCAGCAGAAAGTGGTTAGTGGTATCCCACTGGAAGTAGGAATTGAGGCAAAGTCATAAGACATCAGTAGGATTAAGCATAGCCCTTCTCAGGAAATACTGAAGAATGAGGAATCCCAGGCATTATGAGGTAACAAACCCCTAAAACACACAGAAGGGAAGGGTCAGTACTAAGGGCATTTAACAGGTGTGTGTGGAGGGTCCGAATTACAACTGTTCTGGCTACCTAAAACTCTACCATGTTTTTCCTTGTTGACCCTCACACGTGGTAGAGAAGACGGTAAAAGCTGACCCAACACAGAGAGTGAAAGAAAAATCAATAAGGATAAGAGGTGATGTGTGGGTATCTCTCTCTCTCTCTCTCTCTCTCTCACACACACACACACACCCCTCCTTAGCTTAGTTCTCAGTACAATAACCGAGAACAAAGACTTCTTTCTCACTTATGTCTATCCCAGGAGCTCTGCTAATTGCATCACAAAAACCCAGGCTGATCAGGCACTACAATTTTGAATACTGGAATAGAAAATGAGAATGCAGCAAAGCATAAACTTATTATTATAGCTCCCACCTAGAAATTACACACTTTATTGGCTAAAGTAAGTCACATGACTATAATTAACTTTAAGTAGGTGTCAAACTCATCTTATCTTCTTTGTCTAGGAAGGAGAACTGGAATGTTTGTGAGCAGCTCTATGGACTACTGAAATGAGTAAGTCCAACGGAAAGAACAGGCTGCACCCTCCCTTTCTCTCTGCTGGCTTCAGAGCCAGTTCAGGCCTAAGGTGAGGAAGAAGAAAAACTAAAAATTGTATGACATATTGAAGTTTTGATTAAAATTGGACTGAACATTTTAATATCTGAAAATATTGTTTAAATAGCTTGTGCTATTCTAGATTATTCGCAGCATTTTACTCCTCTTTCCTCCTTACTGTAGGCAGAGACTAAGTCTTTGCCCTTTGATGTTGGTCTTGGACGTGTGATTTGCTTTGGCCACTGGGAAGTTGGCAGGCATGATGTGAGCGGGAACTTTTCATAGCCTTGTGTGGTTTGGCTTGTCTCTTGTATGTTGGAGATTGGGCATCGATATAGTAGCTCTGCGTCCCCACCCAAATCTCACCTTGAATTGTAATCCACATAATCCCCACACGTCCAGGGTGGGACCAGGTGGAAGTAATTGAATCATGGGCGAGGTTTCCCCCATGCTGTTCTTGTGATAATGGGTGAGTCTCACAAGATCTGATCTTTTTATAAGCATCTGGCATTTCCCCCACTTGGACTTCTTCCTGCTGCCTTGTGAAGTAGATACCTTGCTTCCCCTTCTCCTTCTACCATGATTGTAAATTTCCTGAGACCTCCTCAGTCATGCTGAACTGAAAGTGGTCAATTAAACCACTTTCCTTTATAAATTACCCAGTCTCAGGTATGTCTTTATTAGCAGTGTGAGAATGGACTAATATACGCATATCTCATGATAGCGGTATTATCACTGTCCTTCAGCATTGAGTAGACTGAGAACCCACGGCCAAATCCATCTAATCCATGGCCAGAGAGCTGCCCATCCAAGCCTAGTCTAGTCTGGCTGAACCACAGTTTCCCTGCAGGCAGTGAGAGTGAGAATAATTGGGTAATGATGAAAACCACCGAGTTTACAACAATTGAGTTTGTTATGGAAATAGCTGAAGAATACATGCCTAAAATGATTGAAAGCTTCCTTGCAAATAAAACTTCCATTTGGGAAGGGAGATATTGTTACAGTAGGTAGCTAGTGAGACATGAGCAGGGTAGGAAACTTCCTCCACCCCCAACCAGGAATGTCAGGTGACTATTAGGTGATGGCCAGGTAGTTGTTACACTGCTTCTCTAAAATAATAATTGGTCACAGCCAGAGCCAGGGAAAGGTAGATCCCAGTAGACAGAAACATCTGAAACTGGTGATCAGCAGCTTCCTGATAAGATCTCAGAACTTGGATGAGTGGGCTCATGCATGTGCACTAAGAGGTAAAATGGTGGAGTTTAATTGCTATATGACCTTCTAGGAACATTAGAACTGGTAAGGGAAGAACGCCTCAAATGAGCATATGTACCACTCCAGTAAACACAATACAGCTGCAACCCCTCTCAAGTGCTGGCAGGCCACTGAGCATGCAGGTAGCACACTCCAAGGGAAGAGTCAGGGGAGAAGGGATGCAACCCCCCAAAAAGCATGCCAATGTATAAGAACCCTAAGTCAAAGGTCGAACCACACACTTGATCTCTCAAGTCACCCACTTGGCCCTCTTCCAAGTACTTTACTTCCTTTCATTCCTGCTCTAATGCTTTTTTTCCCCATAAGTTATTGGGGTACAGGTGGTATTTGGTTACATGAGTAAGTTCTTTAGTGGTGATTTGTGAGATTTTGGTGCACCCATCATCTAAGCAGTATACACTGTACCATATTTGTAGTCTTTTATCCCTCACCCCCTTCCCATACTTCCCCCCAAGTCCCCAAAGTTCATTGTGTCATTCTTATGCCTTTGCGTCCGCATAACTTAGCTCCCATATATCACTGAGAGCATACTATATTAGGTTTTCCATTCCTGAGTTACTTCACTTAGAATAATGTCTTCAGTCTCATTCAGGTCGCTGAAAATGCCATTAATTCATTTTTATTTTTGGCTGAGTAGTATTCCATCATATAAATATACCACAGTTTCTTTATCCATTCATTGATTAATGGGCATTTGGTTTAGTTTCACAATTTTGCAACTGTGAATTGTGCTGCTATAAACATGCATGTGCAAGTATCTTTTTAGTATGACTTCTTTTCCTCTGGGTAGATACCCAGTGGTAGAATTGCTGGATCAAATGGTCATTCTACTTTTAGTTCTTTAAGGAATCTCTACACTGTTTTCAATAGTGGTTGTGCTAGTTTACATTCCTAGTAGCAGTATAGAAGTGTTCCCTGTTGACCACATTCATGCCAACATCTGCTGCTTTTTTATTTTTTGATTATGGCCAAACTTGCAGGAGTAAGGTGGTATCACATTGTGACTTTGATTTTCATTTCCCTGATCATTAATGATGTCGAGAATTTTCTCATGTTTGTTGGCCATTTGTATATCTTCTTTTGAGAATTGTTTATTCATGTCCTTACCTACTTTTTGATGGGACTTTTTTTTT
>NW_012103332.1:2317772-2319969 GCF_000951045.1 Mandrillus leucophaeus | reverse complement strand
TCCCTGCATCCCTGGTATAAAACCCACTTGATCATGGTGGGTTTTTGATATGTTGTTGGATTTGGTTAGCTAGTATTTTGTTAAGGATTTCAGCATCTATATGCATCAAGGATATTGGTCTGTAGTTTTCCTTTTCAGTTATGTCTTTTCCTGGTTTTGGTATTAAGGTGATTCTCACTTATTAGAATTAATCAGGGAGGCACCAAAGAAAGGCGAAGCCCAATGCAAAGAAATCCAAAAAATGATGCAAGAAGTGAAGGAAGAAATATTCAGTGAAATAGATATGATAGATAGCATGAATAAAAAACAATCAAAATATCAAGAAACATTGGATACACTTATAGAAATTCTCTGGAAAGTCTCAGCAACATAACTGAACAAGTAGAAGAAAGAAATTCAGAGCTCGAAGATAAGGTCTTTGAATTGACTCAATCCAACAAAGACAAAGAAAAAAGAGGAAGCAAATACAAACAAAGCCTCCAAATAATCTGGGATTATTTTAAATGACCATACCTAAGAATAATCAGCATTCCTGAGGAAGAAGAGAAATCTAAAAGTTTGGAAACCATGTTTCGGGGAATAATTGAGGAAATCTTCCCCAGCCTTCCTAGAGAACTAGGCATCCAAATACAAGAAGCACAAAGAACAAATGGGAAATTCATCACAAAAAGATCATCGCTTAGGCACATTGTCATCAGGTTATATAAAGTTAAGACAAAGGAAAAAATCTTAAGAGCTGTGAGACAGAAGCACCATGTAAGCTATAAAAGAAAACCTATCAGATTAACAGCAGATTTCTCAGCAGAAATTCTACAAGCTAGAAGGGATTGGGGCTCTACCTTCAGCTTCCTCAAACAAAACAATTATCAGTCCAGAATTTTGTATACAGCGAAGCTAAGTATGGTATATGAAGGAAAGATACAGTCTTTTTCAGGCAAACAAATGCTGAGAGAATTCGCCACTACCAAGCCACCACTACAAGAACTTCCTAAAGGAGCTCTAAGTCTTGAAACAAATCCTGGAAACACATCAGAACAGAACCTCTTCAAAGCATGAATCTCACATAACCTATAAAACAAAAATACAATTTAAAAAAAAAAAAACAAAGTACACAGGCTACAAACAGCATGATGAATGGAATGGAACCTCACATCTCAGTATTAACAACGAACGTAAATGGCCTAAATGCTCCACTTATCTGCTGCCTTCAAGAGACTCTCCTAATACATAAGAACTCACATAAACTTAAAATACAGGGCTGGAAAAAGTCATTTCATGCAAATGGGCACCAAAAGCTAGCAGGAGTAGCTATTCTTACATCAGACAAAATGAACTTTGAAGCAATAGCAGGTACAAAAGGCAAAGAGGGACATTATATAATGGTAAAAGGCCTTGTTCAACAGGAAAATACCACAATCCTAAAGATATATGCACTTAACACTGGAGCTCCCAAATTTATAAAACAGTTACTAGTAGACCTAAGAAATGAGACAGATAGCAACACAATAATAGTAGGGGACTTCAATACTCCACTGACAGCACTAGACAGCTCATCAAGACAGAAGGTCAAAAAAAAAAAAAAAGATTTAAATTACACCTTGGAACAAATGTACCTAACACATATATACAGAACATTTAATGCAACAAACACAGAATACACATTCTATTCAACAGGGTATGGAACTTTCTCTAAGACAAACCTATGATAGATCATAAAATGAGCCTCAATAAATTTAAGAAAATTGAAATTATATCAACCACTCTCTCAGACCACAGAGGAATAAAACTGGAAATCAACTCCAAAAGGAACCTTCAAAACCCTGCAAATACATGGGAATTAAATAACTTGTTCCTGAAAGAGCTTTGGGTAAAAAAAAGAAATCAAGATGGAAATTAAAAAATTCTTCAAACTGAATGACGGTAATGACACAAACTTTCAAAACCCCTGGGATACAGAAAAGGCAGTGCTAAGAGGAAAGTTCATAGCCCTTAATGCTTATGTCAAAAAGACTGAAGCAATACAAACTGACATTCTAAGGTCGCACCGTAAGGAACTAGAGAAACAAGAACAAACCAAACTCAAACCCAGCAGAAGAAAGGAAATAACCAAGATCAGAGCAGAACTAAGTGCAACTGAAACAAACAGACAAAAAAATACAAAAGATAAATGTAACAAAAAGCTGGTTCTTTGAAAAGA
>NW_012103332.1:2312602-2315732 GCF_000951045.1 Mandrillus leucophaeus | reverse complement strand
ACAATTTTGCAACTGTGAATTGTGCTGCTATAAACATGCATGTGCAAGTATCTTTTTAGTATGACTTCTTTTCCTCTGGGTAGATACCCAGTGGTGGAATTGCTGGATCAAATGGTCATTCTACTTTTAGTTCTTTAAGGAATGTCTACACTGTTTTCAATAGTGGTTGTGCTAGTTTACATTCCCAGTAGCAGTATAGAAGTGTTCCCTGTTCACCACATTCATGCCAACATCTGCTGCTTTTTTATTTTTTGATTATGGCCAATCTTGCAGGAGTAAGGTGGTATCACATTGTGACTTTGATTTTCATTTCCTTGATCATTAATGATGTTGAGAATTTTCTCATGTTTGTTGGCCATTTGTATATCTTCTTTTGAGAATTGTTTATTCATGTCCTTACCTACTTTTTGATGGGATTTTTTTTTTTTTTTTGATTTACTGATTTGTTTGAGTTCATTGTAGATTCTGGATATTAGTCTTTTGTCAGATGTATAGATTGTGAAGATTCTCTCCAAGTCTGTGGGTTGTCTAATTACTCTGCTGACTATTCCTTTTGCCCTGCAAAAGCTCTTTGGTTTAATTAGGTCCCAGCTATTTATCTTTGTTTCTATTGCATTTGCTTTTGTGTTCTTGATCATGAAATCCTTGCCTAAGCCAATGTCTAGCAGGGTTTTTCTTACAGTGCCTTGTAGAATTTTTATAGTTTCAGGTCTTAGATTTAAGCCTTTAATCCATCTTGAGTTGATTTTTGTACAAGGTGAGAGATGAGGATCTAGCTTCGTTCTCCTACGTGTGGCTAGCCAATTATCCCAGCATCATTTGTTAAAAAGGGTGTCCTTTCCCCACTTTGTGTTTTTGCCAGCTTTGTCAAAGAACAGTTGGCTGTAAGTATTTGGGTTTATTTCTGGATTCTCTGTTCTGTTCAATTGGTCTGTGTGCCTATTTTTATACCAATACCATGCTGTTTTTGTGACTATGGCCTTATAGTATAGTTTGAAATTAGGTAGTGTAATGCCTCCAAGTTTGTTCTTTCTTTTTGCTTAGTCTTACTTTGGCTATGCAGGCTCTTCTTTGGTTCCATGTGGATTTTAGAATTGTCTACTGTCTTTTCTAATTCTGTGAAGAATTATATTTGTAGAATGCTTTTGGCAGTGTTGTCATTTTCACAATATTGATTCTACCTATTTATGAGTATGGGATGTGTTTCCATTTGTTTGTGTCATCTATGATTTATTTTAGCAGTGTTTTGTAGTTTTCCTTGTAGAGGTCTTTCGCCTCCTTGGTTAGGTATATTCCTAAGTATTTTATTTTATTGTATTGCAGCTATTGTAAAAGCAATTGAGTTCTTGATTTTATTCTCCACTTGGTTGCTGTTAGTATATAGAAGAGCTACTGATTTGTGTACATTAATCTTTGCTGAATTCTTTTATCAGTTCTAGGAGCTTTCTGGATGAGTCTTTAGGGTTTTCAAGGTAAATGATTATATCATCAGAAAACAGGGTCAGTTTGACTTCCTCTTTACTTATTTGGATGCCCTTTAGTTCTTTCTCTTGTCTAATTGCTCTGACTAGGACCTCCATTAATATGTTGAAGAGGAGTGATGAGAGTGGGCATCCTTGTCTTGTTCCAGTTTTCAGAGGGAATGCTTTCAACTTTTCCCCATTCAGTTGTATGTTGGCTGTGGGTTTGTCACAGATGTCTTTTACTACATTGAGGTATGTCCCTTGCATGCTGATTTTGCTGAAAGTTTTAATCATAAAGCGATGTTGGATTTTGTTAAATGATTTTTTTGCATCTATTGAGATGATCATGTGATCTTTATTTTTAATTCTGTTTATGTGGTGTTTCACTTTTATTGACTTGTGTATGTTAAATCTTCCCTGCATCCCTGGTATAAAACCCACTTGATCATGGTGGGTTTTTGATATGTTGTTGGATTTGGTTAGCTAGTATTTTGTTAAGGATTTCAGCATCTATATGCATCAAGGATATTGGTCTGTAGTTTTCCTTTTCAGTTATGTCTTTTCCTGGTTTTGGTATTAAGGTGATTCTCACTTATTAGAATTAATCAGGGAGGCACCAAAGAAAGGCGAAGCCCAATGCAAAGAAATCCAAAAAATGATGCAAGAAGTGAAGGAAGAAATATTCAGTGAAATAGATATGATAGATAGCATGAATAAAAAACAATCAAAATATCAAGAAACATTGGATACACTTATAGAAATTCTCTGGAAAGTCTCAGCAACATAACTGAACAAGTAGAAGAAAGAAATTCAGAGCTCGAAGATAAGGTCTTTGAATTGACTCAATCCAACAAAGACAAAGAAAAAAGAGGAAGCAAATACAAACAAAGCCTCCAAATAATCTGGGATTATTTTAAATGACCATACCTAAGAATAATCAGCATTCCTGAGGAAGAAGAGAAATCTAAAAGTTTGGAAACCATGTTTCGGGGAATAATTGAGGAAATCTTCCCCAGCCTTCCTAGAGAACTAGGCATCCAAATACAAGAAGCACAAAGAACAAATGGGAAATTCATCACAAAAAGATCATCGCTTAGGCACATTGTCATCAGGTTATATAAAGTTAAGACAAAGGAAAAAATCTTAAGAGCTGTGAGACAGAAGCACCATGTAAGCTATAAAAGAAAACCTATCAGATTAACAGCAGATTTCTCAGCAGAAATTCTACAAGCTAGAAGGGATTGGGGCTCTACCTTCAGCTTCCTCAAACAAAACAATTATCAGTCCAGAATTTTGTATACAGCGAAGCTAAGTATGGTATATGAAGGAAAGATACAGTCTTTTTCAGGCAAACAAATGCTGAGAGAATTCGCCACTACCAAGCCACCACTACAAGAACTTCCTAAAGGAGCTCTAAGTCTTGAAACAAATCCTGGAAACACATCAGAACAGAACCTCTTCAAAGCATGAATCTCACATAACCTATAAAACAAAAATACAATTTAAAAAAAAAAAAACAAAGTACACAGGCTACAAACAGCATGATGAATGGAATGGAACCTCACATCTCAGTATTAACAACGAACGTAAATGGCCTAAATGCTCCACTTATCTGCTGCCTTCAAGAGACTCTCCTAATACATAAGAACTCACATAAACTTAAAATA
>NW_012103332.1:2306610-2311627 GCF_000951045.1 Mandrillus leucophaeus | reverse complement strand
AGATAAAATTGATAGACAATTAGCAAGTTTAACCAAGAAAAGAAGAGAGAAAATCCAAATAACCTCATTAAGAAACAAAGCAGGAGCTGTTACAACTGACACCACTAAAATACAAAAGATCATTCAAGGCTACCATGAACATCTTTAGACACATAAACTAGAAAACCTAGAAGACATGGATAAATTTCTGGAAAAATACAACTCTCCTAGCTTAAATCAGGAAGAATTAGACACCCCAACAACAAGCAGTGAGACTGAAATTGTAATTTAAAAAATTACCAACAATAAAACAGTCCAGACCCAGACAGATTCACAGCAGAATTTTACCAGACATTCCAAGAAGAATTGGTACCAATCCTTTTGACGCTACTCTAATGCTTTTTACTAAACTTTCACTCCTGCTCTAAACCTTTCCTTGGTCTCTCCTTCTGCCTTATGCTCCTCATTCAAATTCTTTCTTTTGAGGAAGGAAGAATTTAGGTTGCTGCAGACCATATGAATTCACCTCTGCTAACATACTTTGGTACTGTGACTCAGATATGTTCACCAGTGGGAAGACACTGGGATACACTCCCCAGTGGTAAGTGGGTGACTTGAGAGATCAAGTTCGAGGCTTGGCCTTTGCCTTTAGGTTCTATACATTGGTGTGCTTCTGAGAGGCTGCATCCCTTCTCTTCTGATTCTCTTGGCGTGGGCTATCCGCATGCTCAGTGGCTTGCCAGCACTTGGGTGGGGCCGCACGTTCAGTGTGTTTACTAGAGTTGTACGCAGGCTCACTTGAGGCGTTCTTCCCTTTCCAGTTTGAATGTTCCTAGAAGGTCATATACCAATTCAACTCCACAATTTTGCCTCTTAGGGCACATGTGTGAGTCCACTCTTTCAACTCCTGAGATCTTATCAGAAAGTTGCTGATCACCAGTTTTAGATGTTTCTATCTATTAGGGGACTTCCTCTCCCTGGCTCTGGCTGCTACCAATTATTACTTTAGAGAAACAGTGTAACAACCACCTGACCATCACCTGATGATTCCCTGACATCAGGTAGGTGGCCCCGGGGGAAAAGGCTCTCCTGCCCTGCTTATGTCTGACTAGCTATCTACTGTAACAAGATGACAAAATAGGTTTGATAGTGGATAAACAAATATTTTCAAAGTGTTTTTAGGCTACACACTATGAGTGAAGCTCACGCAACAAACCAGTTCCTGCTCTTCCCCTCTACTAAATCTGTGTTTCTTTTATCCTGCAAGTTTTCTCTATGTAAAAAATCTCTATTATTCCTTAAAAACCCAATTAACATGTTGCCTCCTCAGTGAATAATTTCCTGATTTGGGCAGTTCTTGTGTTATTGCCCTCCAAGAGCACTTTACTCAACCTTCCATTTTCAGACTTGATGTTTTAAATCAAGACAGTTGGATTTTCTGTCTCCTAATGTAATAGAAGAACTGTATATATTTCTTTCAAAATCTATCTTCCCTCTTAGACTGTATGCTTATTATTCATTCATTCCATCATTTGCTTAATATATTTACTGATTTCCTATTTATGGTAAAGCATGATCAAGACAGAAAAGTGTAAAGCATTGCCCTCAAAGCCTTTATATGTATTTATATGTTTGTTAGGCTATGTAGTGAGGCAACTGTATGGAAGAAATCATTGGTGGGGATAGACTGTGAGCTCAATATTGAGTTTAATGTGCTTTGGAGGACATCCAAAGGGAAAGAACCAACAGAGATTGAATTTACGTGGGTTTAGCAGAAAGATCATGGCTACCAAATAAAAACTCATCTATATGTGATAGCTATGGATTTGGATGACATGATACACGCTGTATACTTAAGTTAAAAGATGTCAAAGAAATCTCAAAGAATAACTAAAACACCAAAATGGAAGCTGCTTGAGACCAGAAACATTTTCCATTCATGGCTGGATCCTCATTACCTGGAACGGTGCTCAACACGTCATAAGAAGATGTTGAATTAAGTATTAGGAAAGGTTCAAATGAATGAATGACTTTAAGGACCAGAGAAACAGAAGCATAAAATGAGACCACTAAGAAGTTTCTGAATCATAATTTGAACCAGGGTCTCTCAGTTCAAAGTCTTCGCTGCATCTACCATATCCAACTGCCTTACAAAAGGCAAAATGGTGACATAAGAAAAGAGCAAAGGCAAAAATGAAGTGACAGATGCATACAGCTGAGCTAGACAATGTAAAGTCAAGCCCAATGTGTTTTTCTTCCACCAATTTCATGTGATTGTTTTAAGGGCAATGGGGAGTCTTCGTTTCTGATGTATAAGTTCCCCCGAAGAAAAAAGCATTATATAATCACTTGACCAAGAATTAGACTTGTGGTGAGAAGGCTGAATGCCTATTTGCATTTCTCTTATTTGCTCAAACACACACACACACCACTGATATACAAGAGATAGGAAGAGTTGACGAGACGGGGAGAGAGGAAGGAAAAGAGAGAGAAAAAAGAGAAGAAAATGATAGAGGAAAATAACAGACCTCATTGTCCTAAAACTCTGTCTTTTAAACCTAATTACACCAATAATGGTGCACACTTATTTTAATGGAGATTTTGATTGTATAATTATTAACACTTACAATGTGGCAGAGTATTATTCAAAAACTAATTACAAACTATGCTAGTTGAAAAGCCAGAGGGGATGAAAAATACCCGATCATTGACCTGTTCCCCTGAAGACCCTAGTCTGAGGCCCCTCTAGATGGATCAGTGATTGCCTGAGATCCTCTTTGCAGGAGGTGGCATAAGGTAGGAGTTCACCCCCTCAGAATGCAGAGAGGTGAAAAAGAAAGAGCTAGGGATTGGAGAAAACCAAAACGAAACTAAATTCCAGTATAAATGCCAACCTACAACTTCTCAGCTGTGCAAATGGGAGACTCACTTAACCTCATCAAATTTTCATTCCCCCATCTACCTTCCCCAGAGGACTGTTGGGTGCATTGGTCATAAAGCATTAGCACTCCCAGGACAAAAAGGACACCCAGTGCATGGCAACAATTGCTATAGATGGTGGAGTAGGGAGAAAGCAGAGGCAGAGAGGAGGTGTTTGTCATGTGGACGTCATTGTGAGGACTAAGAATAAGAACGTTCTTGTTCTAGGTTGAACTGTATTCCCAAAAAGATATGTTGAAATCTTAATCCCCAGGATCCTATGAATGTGGCCTTTCTTTGGAAACAGATGTAATGAAGTAGCAATGAGGTCATTAGGGTGGGACTTGATCCAGTATGACTGGTGTCCTTATAAGAAACAGCCATAAGGACACAGACATACAGGGAAAACATGTGAAGATGTAGGCAGAGATTGGAGTGATGTCTGTAAGTCAAGAGGCACCAAGGTTTGTTGGCAATACCAGAAGCTAGAAGAAAGGCATGGAACAGAATCTCTCCTAAAGCCTTCAGGCAGAGAGAGCACAGCCCTGCCAAGACCTTAATTTCAGACTTCTGTTCTCTAGAACACTGAGAAAATACATTTCTATATTTAAAGCCCCACATTGTGGGACTTTGTGCCCACATTGTGCCCCAGGAAACTAATATAGTAGTAAAGCATTAGCGTGGCTGGTGCACAGTTAGGGCTTGTCTCCTCTCTTTCCCCACCATCCCTCCCATCACATTTCCTATTGTTAGAGGCTGATTCCTCCTGTAAACCTTAGCTTTTGGTCCCTGGGTGTTATTTATCAATGGCATGACCATAGGCACAATGGCAGTGCCTATACCATGGCTCACCAACTGGTGTCCCTATGACTTCTCTTCTTCAATCAGTCTTTAAAATCTAGAGAACTGTCTCAAAATGTAAATGTGATTATTAATTCACTCTCCGTCAAGCCCTTCCTAGGCTTTCCCGTGTTTTTAAGATAAATACAAAAACCTTCTCACAGTCTGTTTGGCCAGGCCATGCCCACCTGCCCCCATCTGGTTTCCTACCACTTTCCTGCTAAGTCTTGGTCTTACAGCTACACAGTAGGAAGCATAGTGCAATTGAGGAGTCAAACGACCAGGTCTAGGCCCTTTTCACCTGAGACGTACTATCAGAAATGGTCCTCACAACTCCCTTCTCCCAGTGACTGGCCAGCACCATTCACCTCCTCAGTGGAGACTAGATCAGACCCTTGTTCATAGGCTTCTTAGCCATAAATGCCTTTCATAGAATTTATGCCAATTCATATTACATTAGTGATTATCAAGGCCCTGTTGGACTATAAACTTCGACAAGAAAGGAACTGAATCAGTTTCCTCAGAATTGCATCCTCGATGCTTAGCATAGTACCTGCCACATAAAAGGAACTCAATACTAAATATATATTGGATGGGTGGGTGGATGAGCTGATGAATGAATGGATAGGTGAACAGATGGATAGATGGAGGGATGGGCGGACAGATAAATGGATACATAGGATGGATGGACAGAAGAATGGGTGAACGGATGGATGGATGGATGGATGGATGGATGGATGGATGGATGGATGGATGAATGGATAGATGGATGGATGGATGGATGGATGGATGGATGGATGGATGGATGGATGGATGGATGAATGGACAGATGACTGGATGGATGGATGGATGGATGCATGGATGGATGGATGGATGGATGGAGGGATGGATGGAGGGATGTGGATGGATGGATGGACAGATGACTGGATGGATGGAAGGATGGATAGATGGATGGATGCATGGACAGATGACTGGATGGATGGAAGGATGGATGGATGGATGGATGGATGTGGATGGATGGATAGATGAATGAGTGGACAGATGGATGGATGGGTTTGTGCATGAATGAATGTCTTAACCAAAATCACATAAGTCCTTGGCTCAGGAAGTTGGGCATCTTCATTACTGAGGACAGGTAAGTGTAGAGCATCTTGAATCTGGGCCTGAAACCTGCTTTTCTTTGCCCTCTCAGGTTCCACGTTCCTACTGGGATGGGACTCTCTACACCCCCTATTGGCATTTCTGTTTTCCTAACTTCTGTCCTCTTGCCTGGATTCAG
>NW_012103332.1:2303995-2305602 GCF_000951045.1 Mandrillus leucophaeus | reverse complement strand
TGGGACTACAGGCGCCCACCACCACACCTGGCTAACTTTTTTGTATTTTTAGTAGAGACGGGGTTTCACCATGTTAGCCAGGATGGTCTCGATCTCCTGACCTCATGATCCTCCCGCCTCAGCCTCCCAAACTGCTGGGATTACAGGCATGAGCCACTGCCCCTGGCCAAACCCAAGTTTCTTATATCCTCTCTATCTCATCCTTCCAGAGCTAGTCTTTTCATTTTTCCATTGTAGTCTTTTTGTTCTGCAGCAAAAATCAGTCTTGACTTAAAGCGGAAAACATGTAACCAGGAAGGCATATTTGAAAAAACATAGATTGAGAGTCAAGTGGACTTACATTTGTATTCTGGCTTGGTCTGGCTGGGAAACCCTGAGCCCTTCACTGTGTTTTTCAGTCTTAGTGTTCTTGCCTTTACAATGATGGTAAGAAGACTCTATCACACACCTGTTGGAAGGGTTTGGTGCAATTTAATGCGATGAAACAGTGTGTGATTGACACAGTGTGCTCCTCAACTGTGTACTCCATAACTGCAGGTCCTGGCTGCAAGCAGTGGAAGATGACTCTGTATGCTTAAACAGAGAAAAGGTATTTAAAAAGGATATTGGCAGTTCACTTAGTTTGGAGGAAGGCTGGAAATTAAACTCATGTGTAGATTTCCAGCGATGCTCCAAACAAAGCCTGATGAGAAATCACTGCTGCCCATAAAGGATTTCAGGAAACTGCCCTGCTGCCTTCAGCCTCGTCACTTCTGCCCACAAAGCCCACCTGGCCACCTCCAGCTTTTTAAGAAACCCAGGAGGCGTCCTCATTAGAAGTGAGACTTGGAAACCCTTACATCCTGCCCTGGGTAGGAACCATCCTGATGTTTCTCAATACTGCTCATCTGATTCTCACAGCAAAACACACCTGTCTCTAGTCACTTAATTTCCTCCATGATTGGGAATAAAACATCAGACCAAAGCATCATTCAGTGTATTCTCACCCACATTTTTATTTGTTTACTGTCTCCCTGAGCCCCACCCCCCCACACTGCCCCAACACTAGACTTACACTTGTTTTGTGTGTGTGTCTTTTTTTTCCTTTTTTGTGGAGAATGGGGTCTCACTATATTGCCCAGACAGGTCTCGAGCTCCTGGACTCAAGTTATCCCCTACCTCTGCCTCCCTAAGAGCTGGAATTACAGGCGTGAGCCACTGTGCCCAGTCCAACACTAGACAAGCTTCATGAGGGTAGGGTCAATTTGTTTATTATAGTATCATCTATGCCTGGAATAGGGACAAGCAAGGGTTTCCAATAAGTATTTCATGAATAAATGAATGTCCTGGGAGCCCTTTCCTTTAGAGAGATGAGTAGAGCAGGACCTTGGAAGTCTTAACCTCCGCAGAAAACCAAGGTATCGAGGGGGATGGAATGGAGAAAAGAAAGGAAGGAAAGGAAAGGAAAGGAGAGAAAAGAAAGGAAAGGAAAGGAAAGGAGAGAAAAGAAAGGAAAGGAAAGAAGGAAAGAAGGAAGGAAGGAAGAAGAAAGGAAAGAAGGAGGGAGGGAAGGAAGGAAGGAAGGGAGGAAGGGAGGAAGGGAGGAAGGGAGGAAGGAAGGAAGGAAG
>NW_012103332.1:2303153-2303934 GCF_000951045.1 Mandrillus leucophaeus | reverse complement strand
ACTATTCGCCTTTTAAATAGACTATTAGAGATTATGTGAAAAATTAGAAAAATTTAGTTTAAGAACACTTAAATAACTTTCTCAAGGTTAAAAAGTAAGAAAGTTTAAAAACCTAGATTTTTCAACTAAGTCCTGTATTTTTCTCCCTCTTGATCACAGTTCACAGTTGTTGTTTTGTTTTTTTTTTTTAATTCAAGATATTTCCTATTGTTCTCCCAGGATTATGGCACACTCAGGCAAATGCACATTTGTTCCCAGTCTGAATTTAAGCTTTTCTTCTTTGCTGATGTTCAATTTAAATCCTCTGCTCCCACCTACTAAAAGAAAAAGAGGGAAAATAATGAAGAGACGTGGAACAAATGAAAAGAGATGCCATATCACAAGAAATCTTGATTACTCCACTTGAAATGCTGTGTTATTGCAGAATGTGTGCGGGAGCTTTGGAGAGAAGTATTCAAAAATTTAGCCAAGGTTAAATAATCAGTATGAATGTACCTGAGCCAAATAGATTATCACAATCTAAGATAAACTTTTTACAGGATGGAAAAAACTACTATAAAATTAAAATTAATGAGAATAAGTTTGACATTTGTGTATTAGTTTAAATTAGCACGGATATGAAGAAAATGGCACATCCTTCTGGGGAAAGGCAAGTGGAAGGGACAATGTTGACTGATGCCTTCTACTTGTTTGGAAGCAATATCAACCCTGTTTTGGGTGCTCTTTCTGTGTAAACTTATACTTTTCTTATGTCAAGCCCAAGTTTCTTTTTATTTTATTT
>NW_012103332.1:2302187-2303103 GCF_000951045.1 Mandrillus leucophaeus | reverse complement strand
AAGTTTTTAACAATCAAGCTTCTATATTTCTATTGTATAAAGCCTGGTAATGAGCATACAGTCGTCCCTATATATCTCTAGAAGATTGGCTCCAAGATCCTCTCCCTACCACCTGCAGATACCAAAATCTATGCCTGGACACTTAAGTCCCTGATACAAAATAACATAGTATTTGCACATAAACTATGTACATCTCCCATGTACTTCAAATTATCTCTCGGCTGGGCGCTGTGGTTCATGCCTGTAATCCCAGCACTTTAGGAGGCCGAGGCAGGTGGATCACGAGGTCAGGAGTTCAAGACCAGCCTGGCCAACATAGTGAAACCCCCTCTCTACTAAAAATACAAAAAAAAAGAAAAAAAATTAGCCAGGCATGGTGGCGGGTGCCTGTAGCACCAGCTACTTGGGAGGCTGAGGCAGGAGAATCGCTTGAACCTGGGAGGTAGAGGTTGCAGTAAGCTGAGATCGTGCACTCCAGCTTGGGCGACAGAGTGAGACTTCATCTCAAAAAACAAAAATTATCTCTCAATTGCTTATAATACCTAATACAATGTGGAAGCTCTGTCAATAGTTGTTATACTGTATCATTTCTTAAATGTGTGTTATTTTTAATTGTTGTATTGTTATTTTTTCCAAATATTTTGAACTGCGGTTGGTTGACTCAGCAGTTGGTTGAATCTCCACATACAAAACCCCAGATACAGAGGGGCGACTAGGTAAATGTACCTGTGTGTTGAACTGGATCTGGAAAGATGTTCATGAGCTGTGAATAATAGGACTTAAACGTGGCAATAACAGCAAACATAGGCAGAGAAGAGCTAGGCGAGGGATAGGAGCTTTTCCCACACTCTGCTCCCATACTTGGATTTGTCTTCAAAGAGCATGTACAACTTTTGTAATTAAAAAAAAAAAAATT
>NW_012103332.1:2295726-2297372 GCF_000951045.1 Mandrillus leucophaeus | reverse complement strand
CATCAACCCACATGGCCCAAAGTCTCCTTATAGAGGAGACTCCTATACAGATAAAAGAAACAAGTGCTACCTAGGTGCACTGTTCACAATAGCAAAGACTTGGAACCAACCCAAATGCCCATCAATGATAGACTGGATAAAGGAAATGTGCCACATATACACCATGGAATACTATGCAGCCATAAAAAAGGATGAGCTCGTGTCCTTTGCAGGGACATTCATAAAGCTGGAAACTAACATTTTCAGCAAACTAACACAGGAACAGAAAACCAAACACCGCATGTTCTCACTTATAAGTGGGAGTCGAACAGTGAGAACACATGGGACACAGGGAGGGGAACATCACACACTGGGGCTTGTCAGGGGTCAGGGGCTAAGGAAGGGATAGCATTAGGAGAAATACCTAATGTAGATGACGGGTTGGTGGGTACAGCAAACCACCATGGCACATGTATACCTATATAACAAACCTGCACATTCTGCACATGTATCTCAGAACTTAAAGTATAATAATAATAATAAAAAGAAAAAAAATAAACAAAAAGCAAGTGCTGAGGAAACCCACAGCACCCATCTACCATAATTCCTCTAGTTATTTCCTCATCAATAGCAGTCTAGGTCCAGGGATCTCTAGACATTTGAGTAAAATCAACAGATGGCATCAAATAACAATTAGAATTCACTGTGGGCTCTTACCATAAGCATGACAACATCTAAGCTCATTATACCTACCGCCTTGTTTAACCCTTTAAGCCTCACAAAACTCTATGAGGAAGGTACAATGGTTTTATCGATAAGGAAACAGAAACACAGAGAGGTTAAGTGACATGTCAAAGTCCCATAGGTAGTGGGAGCTGGAGCCAGGATTCAAACTTAAGCCACATCATCACAGGGCTTCAGAACGTGAGGAAAAAAAAAGATAGATTAGAAAATAGGGCCACATTTTGTTTTATTTCCCTATTCTCCTTCCAAATGATACCAGCAAAAGATATATGAAGCTATTGCATCCCCAGAACAAGGGCAGGCTGCCACAAAGACCAGAGAGACAGAGAAAGAATTGACTAAGAAGATTAATTCTTGGAGATTAAAATTATCATTGCCAACTTTACAAAATGCATGGAATGGTTGAAGATTATGATTCAGCAATATAAACTGAAACAGTTATCAAATATAATTATAAAAGACAACTTGAAATTTTTGACTAAAATGTTTATATCCCCCAACCCTTTGATCCAATGATTGCGCCTACAGGAGGTGTCTCACAGAGGCGAAACGTCTTGTGCACCAAGCAGGTTTTGGGGTGTCATAAAGTCTCACTGGCAATACCTTAAAACCTGGAAACTTTTTAAATGCCCATTACTCAGCATATAATGCCATTACTTTTAATAGCATAAAACACAGTTACTTTTGTACCAACCTAATAAATTATATTTATCTTTACTATGGAATACTGTTCATATATTTTGTTTTGTTTTGTTTTAAGGTAAGCACAACTATATGTACTGATATGGAAACATATTTATTATATATTAAGTTTTTAACAATCAAGCTTCTATATTTCTATTGTATAAAGCCTGGTAATGAGCATACAGTCGTCCCTATATATCTCTAGAAGATTGGCTCCAAGATCCTCTCCCTACCACCTG
>NW_012103332.1:2286991-2294801 GCF_000951045.1 Mandrillus leucophaeus | reverse complement strand
CTGGCCAACATGGTGAAACTCCATCTCTACTATAATACAAAAATTAGCCAGGTGTGGTGGCAGGTGCCTGTAATCCCAGCTACTTGGGAGGCTAAGAGAATCGCTTGAACCCAGGAGACGGTGGTTGCAGTGAGCCAAGATCGCGCCACTGCCCTCCAGCCTGGGTGGCTGAGCAAGACTTTTCTAAAATCTCAAAGGCATGCAGAGCTCAGAGGGAAGAAAGTGAGATCCCATACAGCCTCTGCTACTCAATGGCAATGTGGCTATGTGCATTCCACTTCCCTTTCAGAGCTTCCATTTCCTCGTCTGTAAAATAAACAGAGTATCTGAGAGCCCAAACTGGTGAGCAGAGACCCAAATACACAGAGAGAGACCCCAAAATGTGTCCTTGCTTATTCATAGGTTACATTCAGGAAGAATGCCAGCATCTCTCCTAAATGGAATTCTTGCCAAATCTCTTTTCTCCCTCCATGAGCAGTGAATTAGATTTTTTGCTTGATTTCCCTTAAAATCCCTGTGCTGTATGATGCTTCTCCTGCCTACTTCTGAGGAGATCATCCTGTCTTCTCTGTCATGGACTGCACTGTTCTTCTCTGTATCCAGGAAAAATTTAACATTTAAACAGACTGGATTTTTTTTTTTTTTCAAATATAGGCACAACCGACAGGAAAAGGCCTGGGAGCCTAAATGAGGGTGTTCACTGCATAGATATTTATCCACCTCCAGTTTCAGTTGCTTTTCCGCATATTCCCAATCCTCTGTAACAGATAAGCTTTGCTTCTAAACAAAGAAGAAAAACAAAAGAACCCATATACTTGCAAACAAACACTCCCACTCCCATGGAAACATCCATCTTTTGCATTTCATCCCGGCTTCAGCCTACACATGCGACATCTCCCAGATCTTCAAACTTTATTAAGAAAAGGTTGGCCTTGAACAGTTAGCTCCTGTAAATAAATGACTTTCCCATGAGTGAGAGCAGCACAGGCATTTCCAGGAACCCAAGCTGAAATGCTCTAAGGTTGAGTGCAGCTCAACCACTCAGGGAACGTTTATAAAAGGGGACCCTGAGCCCATGGAAAGGGGCTGGACTAAGAGCAAGGGCTCATGTGTTTAAAAGTGAAATTGGCTTGGAAAAACGGAAATTTATTCTCTCACCGTTTAGGAGGCCAGAAGCCAGATACTGAGGTGTGCACAGGACTGGTTCCTTTTGGAAGCTCTGAGAATCTGATCCAAGGCATCCGCCTGGCTTCTGGTGGCTGCCAGCAGTCCTTGGCGCTCCCCGGCTTGTAGACACATTGTTCCAGTCTCTGCTTCTGTGTTTATGTAACAGTCCCCTTGTGTGTCTCTGTGTGTCTTCTCCTCTTCTTATAAGGACACCAGTCATTAGATTGAGGCTCACCTTCTTCCGGACTATAACCTCCTCCTTAATCTGACTGCATCTGAAAAGATCCTATTTTCAAATAAGCTCACATTCACAGGTACCACCGGCCAGGACCTAAACAAATCCTTCTGGGGAATACAGTTCTACCTACAAGAGAGCTCCAGTCCTTATCTCTAACCTACACTGGGGTGTTTGTTATGAGAGTAAATGAAACAAAATCATTGACTGCATGGGCCGTGACACGTGGGTGTTCATATATGAGAACAATGATAATGATTGTTTTAGCATTCAGGCTCCAAATACACATGGTGAAAATGTGGAGGTCCTTTTATCACAAAAAGATGTTTCAAGCTTCCATAATGAGATAAGCCCCGAGTTAGGAACCAGGGGCACGTAGACAGTAGAAGATGCAGCCAAAGGAGGGGAAGGAGCTGACCTGAGCATTGGCTATTGAGGGACTCATCCCCTCCAGGGTTCAATTTGAGGAAAAGATTGAGATTCACATTTGATTTTTTTGTTGTTGTTTTTTTTTTATTATTATACTTTTAGTTCTAGCGTACATGTGCATACCGTGCAGGTTTCTTACATATGTATACTTGTGCCATGTTGGTGTGCTGCACCCATTAAGTCGTCATTTACGTTAGGTATATCTCCTAATGCTATCCCTCCCCCTCTCCCCACAATAGGACCCGGTATATTCCCCTTCCTATGTCCAAGTGATTTCATTGTTCAATTCCCACCTATGAGTGAGAACATGCGGTATTTGGTTTTCTGTTCTTGTGATAGTTTGCTGAGAATGATGGTTTCCAGCTGCATCCAGGTCCCTACAAAGGACACGAACTCATCCTTTGAAAGGAAACAGCACAGATTGCCCAGGGAGAGGCAGCATTTTGCAGCCAGAAGTGTCCTTGAGACCCAAGACTCTGGGAATTTGCAGAATCCTTGGGGAAGGCTTCCAAATCCAGCCAGCCTTCTCTGGACCTTGAGGGTCACAGGACCACCGCGAACAGCCAGGTGACAGAGTGAAACGGCTGTTGCACAGGAGGAGCACAGAGAGGGACACATTCCCCTTTTGCCAAGAGAGAAACTGCAGTCTCTGAATGGATGCCCTTGGTGAGAAACATAGACTCTCACCTGCCCAGTATCTAAACAAGGCTCTCTGGAATGCAGCAGCCCTTCTCCAGTGGTATAAGTTACTCCTTCTTCCATGGGCCACCATGCAGACCCCTGACCCCGAGTGACCTTCCCAGGCAGGGCTCTGGTCCACGTCTTTCTCCTTTGCAAGGGTGAGTTCACAGAACTTCTTAAGGGCTCTAAACACAGACTCACAAACCAAAGACTACAGTTTTCAGAACCAAACTGTCAGTGAGAAGATGAGAGCCAAACAAGGAAACAGCCCACAAGGGCTCTGAGTAATAACAGTGATTCTCCAAAGCAATGCCTGTGTGCACATGCACTCTCACGCCCAGGGATCGCCCCAGCCCACCTCACGCCAACTCACAGAAACTGAAATACCAAGCAAGGAAATAAGAGAGAGAGGAAAAGAATAAGAGGAGCTGCACAGAATCACAATTTAACACACCACTCTTCTAAAAGAGACTGGAGAGAGACGCATGAACAGAAAGCTGCTTCTAAAGAAGGGAAGAAAACAGAGCAGAGTGGGAGAACCTGGAGCAAAGCAAAGGACCCCCAGGTAGAACCCAGTTACTCTTAGTACGTCCTCTCCCATTTTAGGATAGGCAATTATTGTGCAAGAAATTTTAGGTCAAATGTTACCATAACACATGCACGTGCGCATCCTCATACAAACTCAACTTGAGTCAGAAAACAAACAAACATGATTTGAATCCAGTCTCTGCCACTTGCTGGTTTTAAGACTTTGGGTAGAATCCTTAACCTCTTGCTGTCACCATGTTCTGTGGTGTAAAATGGAATTCACATAACCATGTTCCAGAATTACTATGGCCATTATGTGAGATAGTTTGGGTAAAGTTCAGGAAACATAGTAGTTAAAAATAAATACACCAATAATAAAAATCAACATAAAGGTAATAAAATCCACCGTTCAGAATTATTTTGGTTTAAATTTTTATTATTATTGTTATTATTTTTTTTGAGACAGAGTCTTGCTCTGTCACCCAGGCTGGAGTACAGTGCTGTGATCTCAGCCTACCGCAACTTCTGCCTCCCAGGTTCAAGCGATTCTCCTGCCTCAGCCTCCCGAGTAACTGGGACTACAGGCACTTGCCACCACGCCCAGCTAAGTTTTGTATTTTTAATAGAGGTGGGGTTTCGCCATGTTGGCCAGGCTGGTCTCGAACTCCTGACATGAGGTGATCCACCTGCCTCGGCCTCCTGAAGTGCTGGGATTACAGGCATGAGCCACACGCCCGGCCTAAATTTCTAAATAGGAAGTTGGGCAGATGAACACTGGGGCTGTGTGTCAGGAGTTGATGTTGAAGTAAAGGAGCAGCAGGTGGAATATTGAAGAAACCAAATAACCTGGGTCCTGGTGCCCAGCTCTACTGTGTATTGTGAATGCTGGATGAGTTACTTAACCTCTCTGTACCTCAGTTCCTCCATCTGTACATGAAGAAAGGGTTGCAGTGCAAGTGTATGTTAAACATGTTAACACTGAGCACTTAGAACAGTGCAGGGAGCATAGTAACCATTACAAGACTGTTAGCTACTCTCTTTATGACACTCTCGATGATTTATTTATAATTCAACTTAATTTATAATAACTCAATAAATGATTTATTATTTGGACTCCAGTGGGCTTTACAGAAATAAGCATGATATTCAGATAATCTTCAGAGTCTCTGTCTATAAATGAGTTGGTTGAGTGTATTATACCTGTTTCATTTATCGAATGTAGCATTTCCCATGCACTAACTAATGCGGAAAAATATCAGCATATTCCTTTATCGCCTTAGAAGACTTGTTTTCTGACTTTGGAAAAATGTAAGGTAAAACTCATGAAGTATTAAGGTACCTAGTCACTTAGATATACCCTATATTTTGTTTCATAAGTTTTATTAAATATGTTCTATATGCCGGATACCAAGCTGGGTGCTGAGTGTGGGACACAGATATTTCACAGCCAGTGACTCATATCTGGAAACCTACCCATTTATTGAACAGTCTATGTAACCTTACAATATCAGATGAAGTTTATCCAAACCTAGGTAAGTTTCAATTGTTAGGAAGTTCAGCCTTGAGCTGAACACAGTTTTAATTAAGAAAACTAAAAATATTTTATTCAAAGTGAGTTCCAGTTCAGCATCCCATTTCTCCCTTTTTTAAGAATTTAGTGACGTTTCCCAAGTGTCAGTGTCTCTTCTCTCTGAAGGTGACTTATACATCAATTTATCCCTAGTTACCTTGCAACATCAGTGGACACTCTTCCTCCCTATGTCCCTAAGTTACATTTTGAACTTGGAGAGGAGAAATCTGACCATTCACTGGCACGTTTCTTGAATCTCATCACACACATAGTATCTGGTTTTATGATGAAATAACCCAGTCTTATAAATCTGTCAAGAGAATGAGTTAGATTTTTTTAAGAGTAGATGATACTTTGTTCAAATAAATCTGGTTCATGGAGAGTTTTGATGTTCCTTTTGAAATTATTTTTAAAAGCATGTTTTTTTGGTAACAGCCCCACCCTCATGAGAGGCTGAAGAACATACTTAAAACACAAGACATAATCAAATAAGGGCACAGGATCAATACAGAAGTGAGTTTAAATTCCAGCCCTTTAATGGAATCAAATCCAATATCAGGGAGGAGATTACGCTTCTCTAGTGTTTCAAGGGCTGTCCTACGACCTGAGTCAGTGTGTCATTGCCGGGACAGGACAGCAGCATGGGGACTCTGAACCACCCTCTGTCTTGGGCAAGTCACTTGACCTCTTCGAGCTACTCATTCTTTGCATTTCTGAACCCCCCCAAAAAAATGTCTATTAAGAACGTGAAATGAGCTCTTTAAATGTCAGCGCCCATCCTTCCCAAAACAGAGCAGATCAAAACAAAACACTTTTCGTTTTGCACCTGACCTTTAGGCTAAAAACGACTATTTCCCCCAGCTCCGGCCCCTTCGTGGGTGACGCTGAGTACACAAGCAAATGTGCTTTGGCAAGACAGGATGTTTTTTCAGCTGAAATGGTGGTGGTTCAATTAGCTTAGCAGTTTGCAGAGAAGATTCATTCAAAACACTGAAAAGCAAACATTGGCAAAATGGAAAGTTATTTCCCAGCTTGCTCTGGAGGTATTTTAAACACTGAAGATCAACAGAAAAAGAGCTATGAGAAAGCTTCTTGGTCCAACAGAGGTAGAAGTAGCCTCAGATTGAATGAATTCATGCAGAAGCAAGGGCATGTCCCATATCGATTTTGTGTTGTATGTTCTTGTTTACCAAGATTCAAGGTTGTGGGTACTGAGTGTTCCCTCATTATTGTCTGTTTTTCGACTTATTACTCACCTAATTCTTCCTTTCTTTATAATCAATTGTTTATTCTAGCTTTTCCCTCTTTACCAGACCCTGATCCAACTGAAGGCATAAACTTTACTCAGATCCCAAGACAGTGAAGAGCAGGTTAGTAGGTACTTAGAAGAAAGCAGGAATTCAAAGCTTATGGGTTAGTCAAGGACTGATCAACAAACTCAGCCACTGTGGTGTTACTGGGCTGGAGTCACAAAAATCTGGGGTTTAGCCCTCATTTTAAGACAGTGAAAAGTCACTGGTCATCCCTGAACCTCTGTTTTTCACCTAGGAAATGAGAATTGTGTCCCTAGTTCTGAAGCTATTTTCAGAATTGAAGTGAAGTACAGCATGTTAAGAGTTGGACACTTGATTACTACTGGTGTTCCTTCTCTGATAATCAGGCGGTAGGCATGGGCATCAAAGAAAGTCAAGGACAAAAAGATAAAAATTCGAAGAGATATCTACTAAACACCCACTATGTTTGGGTCCTTGTGTGCACATTATTTTCACTTCTTAGTGGTGGTCTGTTGGTCTTTCTAATATTTGACACCACTAACCTCTCTTTTCTTGAAGTACCTTCTCTCTGTTGGTCTTGCTGGCTTCAGTTCTTCTGTTCTAAAACCTGATCTTCCAGGATACAATTGGAGTGAGGCAGGCCTGGTGCCTGGGGCTGACTCTTGGGTTCATGCAGGGCCGACCTTGCACATGTATGAACCCAAGAGTGAGTGTCTCATTAAGCATTCTATCCTGTGTGCTTCCCTACCTCACCTTTGTGCCTGTCCTTTGCGCTGTCTCTTCCTTCTTGTATTTGATTCCTACGGCTGCCCTAAAAATTACCACAAACTGGATGAATTCCAACGACAACAAAAAATGTATTCTATCAAAGCTCCAGAGGTCAGAAGTTGAAGATTAAGGTGTCACAGGGCCTCACTCCCTCCAAAGGCTCTAAAGAAGACTCTGTTTCTTGCTTCTTCCAGTTTCTGGTACTATTAGTGTTTGTTAGGTTTTTTTTTGTTTTGTTTTGGTTTGGTTTTATTTTATTTATTTATTTAATTTTTTGAGACGAAGTTTCACTCTTGTCACCCAGGCTGGAGTGCAATGACACGATCTCGGCTCACTGCAACCTCCACCTCCCAGGTTCAAGAGATTCTCCTGCCTCAGTCTCCTGACTAGGTGGGATTACAGGTGCCCACCATCATGCCTGGCTAATTTTTGTATTATTAGTAGAGATCGGGTTCCTCCACATTGGCAAGGCTGCTCTCAAACTCCTGACCTCAGGTGATCTGTCTGCCTCAGCCTCCCAAAGTGCTGGGATTACAGGCATGAGTCACCAGACCCGGTGTTCCTTAACTACGGTTACATCACTTCAATCACTGCCTCTGTCTTCACACCATCTTCTCCTCTTTATCTGTCCATCTTTCCTCTTTTATCTCTTATAAAAAAAATTTGCCATTGGTTTTAGTACTCACCTGGATAATCCAGATGACCTTACCTTGAGAATATTGAGCTTTTTAATTATACCTGCAAAGCTCCTTTGTCCCAATAAGGTCACATTCACAGGTTTTAGAGATTAGGATATGCTCATACATTTTTGAAGGCCACCCTACAGTTCTCTTCCTCCCCTCTAGTCTTCCTCTTAGACCCCTTTTCTGGATCTTTTGCTCTATCCACAAAGAAATGTCACCATCATCCATGTTTTGGGTAAGAGCTAAAACAGGAAATCTAGTTGAGATGCAGAATGTTTACATTTTGACAGATTAAATCAATGTACAAAAATCACAAGCATTCTTATACACCAGTAACAGACAAACAGAGAGCCAAACCATGAATGAACTCCCATTCACAATAGCTTTAAAGAGAATAAAATACCTAGGAATCCAACTTACAAGGGATGTGAAGGACCTCTTCAAGGAGAACTACAAACCACTGCTCAGTGAAATA
>NW_012103332.1:2278662-2285446 GCF_000951045.1 Mandrillus leucophaeus | reverse complement strand
TACCACATGTTCTCACTCATAGGTGGGAATTGAACAATGAGATCACCTGGACACAGGAAGGGGAACATCACACACCGGGTCCTATTGTGGAGAGTGGGTAGGGGGGAGGGATAGCATTAGGAGATATACCTAGTGTAAATGATGATTTAATGGGTGCAGCACACCAACATGACACATGTATATATATGTAAGAAACCTGCACATTGTGCACATGTACCCTAGAATTTAAAGTATAATAAAAAGAAAAGAAATATTCACAGAACTTTATGATTTATAACATTCATCAAAATTGTAATTAATTAATTTTGAGACTATAAGCTCAATGAGGACAGGAACTGCAGCCTCTTCAAGGCATTAGCTCTAATACTGTGTTTCACTGACGTGCAGGAAATGTTCCTTGAATATATGGGTGGAGGACTGGAAGGGTCATAAACCCCAATTACCTTCCTTCTTAAGGGATGGTCTGGGGTTTACACTCACCTGCTGGGTGTAGGAGGACAACGGCATCCTAGAATAAGAATTGAACAAGAAATCAAAATAATCATATTTAGATCTTTTTCTCAAGTCCTAGTTTTTGAATCTGAAAATTGGGAAATTAATTCCTGTCCTAGAATTCCCAAACTCCATTATTATTATGGGTGCATACACCAGACGGCATTGGTTCTTGCTGGAAATATGCTTTGTGGGCAAGGGGAGGAACTTAGGAAATGTACAAATATGCCTGTTTAATGAACCTGTGCCAGATTGTTTTGCACATATCCAGAAGCTTGAATTTCCCCTCCTGCCACCTTTCACAGGGATGTTTACCAGTAGGCACCGGATAAAGAGAGCTGGGTAGCCAGCGACACCATGCTTGGAGCCCTGAAACCAGGAGCCAAAGCCACTTTTCTCTGCAACCAGTCTTCTTCCTCCTTCCTTGCTTTCCAGTAGTGTGTGTAATATTAGCACATAGTGAGATGCAATTAAAATGTGTGTCATGGAGCGTGAGTATCTTTACATTCTAATTACAGGTTAATAGAATAGACCCAGAAAGATTGCCTAATTAATCTTGGAAAGAGGTGTGTATATTTAATGATCCTTCAATAAAGGAGCTATGCTTCCTCCAAGAGGACTGGAATGAAAGGAAGTTAAATTCAGGTAGGGGATTTATTTACGAGTGAATACATACCATCGACATTAAGCTCATGGAAAAGTAGAGTCTACCAAGTAAGTGTATGTTCAACTGAATTCACGGCAGCTGATATTGTGAAAATATCAGGGTATTAAAGTCACGTACATGATAAAACAAATATATAATGACTTTTTACAACATGGATTGGATTAACTTTACCAGATTGTGGTAAGTATCTTTTATTAATGGCCTTTTTTTTTTTAGACAGGGTCTCACTCTGTTGCCCAGGCTGGAGTGCAGTGACACAATCATGGCTCACCGCAGCTGCAAACTGTTGGGCTCAAGAGATCCTCCCATCTCACCTCTGGAGAAGCTGGAACTACAGGGGATCCCCACCAAGCCCAGATATATATATAGATAGATGTATAGATATACCTTAGTACAACCTCAGCCTACCAGTGTTGTGATTACAGGTGTGAGCCACTGTGCCCAGTCAATGATCATAATTTTTTAACCTCCAAGTATCTGTACCCTTTGCCATATACTGCTTTAACCATCCTCACTAAAAAAGCAGAAAGTATTTCCACACCCCAGGAATACAGATGAGCCAAGTGATTTGCTTTGGCCATGAGATATGAAAAAAATGTAACGCCAATGGAGGCTTAAAACTGTACTTGCACAGAGATACTGTGCTTTTGCACTTCTGCTTTCAGGACAAGAACATGCTGGGTCAAGCCTCCAAGGATGAGAAACAGGTGGAATAGACTCATAGTAGCCAGAGCTTGCCTAGGTCAGCCACGAAGCAGCTGACCCCTGGACTTGAGTGAGTCCAGCTCAGATAATCAGTACTGCTTTGACCCCAGATGTGTGAGCAATAATTAACACTTATTATGGTTTGGCAGTTTTTTGCTTTGCAGTACTACTGTGGTCATAAATAACTAATATGTAAAATCATAGGTTTGTTGTGAGGACTAAATGGACTGTATGTGAGCATGTTTAACTCACCAGTTAGTATTCTCAGAGATCTCAATGAATGGCGGGTATCGTTGCAATTAACATAGCTCCAGGTTGTTTTCCATGAAGGCATCTTAGGGAATTTGGTTCACAATGCTCTTTTCTTCTTTGTTCTGCTCCTTCCTTTTGGCCCCTGGCATGAAATGAACTCTCAAATTCTAGTCATTTATGGTCAAGGGGGCAGGAGACTACATTTAGACTCACCATTTGAACTTCTACTGGAGGTTTCAAATCAACAAATTCCCTAGATTATTTAGTTCCTCATAGAAGGGCTCATCATTAATTCAACAAATGTTCGTTGAGCCAATATTAGGTTTTAACATACTGTAGGCATAGAAGCAAACAGAATAGGTAGAGTTCCTGCCCTCTTGGAGCAAACATTGGTTTGATATACGGATGATCCTACTTAGTCATTCATGTATTTCTTAATGTATTCATTAACCCAGTAAATATTGTTGATCACCAATTAGTACTGGGACAGCAGTAAGTATCCTTCCCAGTTTCCAAAGAGAAACTTAAAGAAATTCAGATTTTTTAACGTAAAACTTCCAGATTCTGAAATGTTGGCAGCAAATTGAAAAAAAAAAAGCTTTGTGTGGGTCAAACAAAAAAATCAAGGGCCACCATTTGAGATGCCACTTTGTAGCTTGCATTGAAATTATCCGTTTGAATTTTATCTCTCCTTTTAGATTATGAATTCAATTGAGATGAGATCAGTGGATTCACCTTGGTGTCTCCCAGGTATTCTGTGCTGTGCTTTCAAGTAGGAAGTGTCTGTAAATCCTTATGAAATGATTGGTGAGACTCAGTCTCTGTATTCAAGGAATTACAAAGTTATCACAGGTAGATAAGACAGTTCACAAATAACAATTATGTGTTAATAACAATGGTATAGACAACAACTGCCTTCAATTATTAAACACCTAATATGTCCTGGGCATTGTACTAAACCTGAAAATATGCTGACTAATTTAATCATCCCTGCAATTTTACAAAATGCTTCAACTCTACTGTCACCTGAGTATCTCTAAATGATCTTGTCTTCTGGCTATTTCCCTGAACATTTAAATTTAAAATGGCTTAAACTTCATTCTCCATAAAGGAAAGAACCAACTCTCTGCCATTTGGAAATAAATCTCCATAGACCATGAAGACTTCATTTCGATTCTCTTCTTGCTCTAGCATCCTTCCTTCCTCTGCTGGATTCTGAACCTCCCTGTTTCATCTTCTGTAGTTGATTTATTCTCATGCAACTCAAACATTGTGACAACCCCTTTGCCCTTGGTTCTCCAAAACAACTACAAAAGCAATGCTTTTCAGAGTTTCCTGAAGATTTGAGATTGGCAGATAAGGATATCACTGAACATATCATAAAATAATATTTCTAAAAAATAAATTCAGATATACTATACTTCAAGTTTCTTGTTTGCATAATACTGGAGAAATGTCACTGGTTACTTCTTATTCTTGCTATCTTTGTACAAAGTTGCTCAAAGACTCCCTGCCTCAAAACTATCTCTAGTATCTTGAGTTCTGTCACCTCTACTGTATCATTTCCACTAAGACTTCCAGTGTCTCCAGTCACCCCATGGAATTCCTCACTTGTGTTCATAGATTGGAATAATTAATATTATTTAAAAGTTTATATTACTCAAAAAAATTTACAAATTTAATGCAATCCCTATCAAAATTCCAATGACATATCTCACAGAAATGGAAAAAGAAACTAAAATTCATATGGAACCAAAAAGACCCTGAATAACCAAGGCAATCTTGATCAAAAAGAACAAAAATAGCTGGAATCATCACACTATCTAACTGCAAAATATCCTACAAAGCTATTGTAACCCAAACAGCAAGATACTGGTATTAAAAGCAGATACATAGGCCAGGTGCAGTGGCTCACACCTGTAATCCTAGTACTTTGGGAGGCCAAGGCGGGTGGGTCACCTGAGGTAAGGAGTTCGAGATCAGCCTGACCAACGTGGTGAAACCTCACCTCCACTAAAAATACAAAAATTAGCGTGTGTGGTGGCATGTACCTATAGTCCCAACTACTCTCAGGAGGCTGAGTCAAGAGAATCCCTGAAACCCAGGAGGCAGAGGCTGCAGTGAACTGAGATCATGCCACTGCACTCCAGTGTGGGTGACAGAGCAAGCCTCCATCTCAAAAGGAAAGGAAAGGAGAGGAGAGGGGAGGGGAGGGCAGGGGTGAACTGAGATCATGCCACTGCACTCCAGTGTGGGTGACAGAGCAAGACTCTGTCTCAAAAGGAAAGGAAAGGAGAGGAGAGGAGAGGAGAAAGAAAAGAGAAAAGGGCAAAGAATTTCCACTAACTCCATCAAAATTCATGTCTTGTACCCTTTCAATTCTTAATCCACCTGTTTCATGGGGCCCAGACATATACTTCTCCTTTTTCCCAGAAGCTAAGAATTTCTGGAATTGGAGTGACTGGCAGCATATAAATGGAGGTTTTCATGTTGCAGTTCAGGCCAACCTAACTGCAATTAACACTTCTTTTCTCCTTTACTAATAACAAAATCCACTGCCCACTTTACTATGAAACACAGGGTCATTTCTATTGGGACAATGTACCACTGAACAATATTAATATCCATCCAGCAACCATATGATAAAGCAGACTGAAGGAAGTGCATATCTTAGTCTGCATGCTACCTAATTAGAAATATCTGACATTAATAGCATTTTGGGGGATGTGTATAAATATGATAGCACATAGATACTAAAATTATATTAGCAATTTTTCACATCTAAAATTCTTTAATTCTAAGTTGTACTTCATCTACAGTATCACTCACTAACATCAGGCTCTCATACACACATTCTTAGGCCTCTTAGTCTCAAAAGAGGTTATTGTAAAATATGGATGTCCAGATAATTTGCATGATTAATGAAAATATGTTTTAGAATATTAAACATTTAAAATGTTAGCATTCAGTAGACTTTCTGACAGAAGTTAAAAGACTATTAGAAAGACTGATGAATTGCTACAGTACATTAGCCCTCAGAACAAGGAACCTGCTTGCTAGAGGACATTTATGTAACTTGTTAGCTTTCTTGTTTTTTCCTTTTCTCTCCCACTCTAACTAAATTGTCCTTATGTGACCTTGGCTCAGATTTAAATGGCCAAGCATGGGACTTTTCAAAGTTTTGAACTTGCAAATTACATGAAAAACTATAGGCAGAGAGGGTGAAAGAAAGCAACTAAACTAGCCGGTGCTTGGCACACAATATATCTGGCATATAGTAGGAGATTCATAGAAATGTGTCGAAGGAATGAAACACCTTCTTTCATGTTTAGGATGGTCTTACCTCAGCACAATGGAAATAAATAAAATAGAAAATCTTCACCTCAGCACAATGGAAATAAATAAAGTAGAAAATCTTCTCCTAGTTAGTGGCAAAGTCACTAACAGTTCAGTTGTTTGGGTAGGGAATGCAGATCTACTTATTTTTTTTCCATTTGTTAGGATTTGTATTTAAAAATGAAGCTCTACCTACTGTAGTCTTCTAGAGCCTTTTGTCTTGGATGACTGCAGAGCTTATTAGGACCTATTTGGTCATTTATTTCCCTCTCTTATTATACTTAGAGATGAAATATACAATAAAGGACTGTCAGGGAGGTGTTTACATCCCCTCTGGGTAAAAAGTAAAAGACTATTGAAAAGGTAGGGCAACAAGAAATATCAAAATAAATTCTTAAGGTAGAAGCAGTAAGCGGCTTAATGGCCTTGCTTTGGGGGAGACAATTAACTTTACTTGAATTTATGGGAAGTATTATCATGAAGTTATGAGCTCCATCTCTGAGCCCTACTTGCCAAAGCCTGCTTCTTTAGGCAGTGTTTTCTTGATAGTGTTATTTAGTTGATAGTTTTCCAATGCTCAGGTATTACACAGTATCATTATTCCTGTGTCAGGGAGTGTGGAGAAAAGTATACTAGGGTACAGAATCTAAAATCCCATTACTTAGTCATTAATGAAAACAGTGGGCCGAGCAAGTGTAGGAGGCTGAATCTTTGTCCCCAAAGACAAAAGATTTGAATCAATGGAACCTCGTAAATTGCACCTTATTTGGGGAAAGGGTCTTTGCAGATGTGACTAAATTAAGGATTTAAAAATGAGGAGTGAGTGGGCCCCTAAATGCAACCACAAGTGTCCTTATAAGAGAAAGGTAGAGGGAGATTTAACCCGTGGAAAAGAAAAGATCATGTGAAGAGAGAGGAAAAAGAGATGTGAAGATGCTGGCCTTGATCATTGGAGTGAAGTAACCATAAGCAGGGAAAGCTGGAAGCCACCAGAAGCCGGAAGAGGCAAGGAATGGATTCTCCCCTAGCACCTCTAGAGAAAGTGTGGCCCTGCAGACACACCTTGATGTTAGTCCATTGATACCAATCTCTGACTGACCTCCAAAACCAAGAGAGAATTAATTTCTGTTGGTTTATACCACCAAGTTGGTGGTGAATTTGTTATAACAACCACAGGAAACTAGCACAGCAAATAAACGATTTCCAGCATTAAACAAGAGGATCATTACCCCTATTCTTGGCATTTATTAGTAGACCATAGGAAAAAGTAGATTATTAGCAGTAAGTTTAATACAAATATATATAAACATCCATAGCCCTTAAAACTTCTTT
>NW_012103332.1:2177977-2277562 GCF_000951045.1 Mandrillus leucophaeus | reverse complement strand
GAGAAGCAGGCAGATACACAGACCAATGGAACAGAACAGAGAGCCTAGAAATAAATTCACAGATTTATAATGAACTGACTTTTGATAAAGGTGCTAGGAACACAGAATGGGAAAACACAATCTCTTCAGTAAGTGGTGCTGAGAGAGCTGTATATTCACAATCAGAAGACTAAAATTAGACCCTTATCTCATTCCATATACAAAAATCAACTCAAAATGGACTAAAGACTTAAACATAAGACCTGAAACTGTAAAATTACTAGGCAAAAAAAAAAAAAAAAAATAGAGAAATTGTTTCATAATATTGCTCTAGGCAATGACATATATTTTGGATGTGACCCCAAAAGCACCAGCAACAAAAGCAAAGATAGACAAATGTGATTATGTCAAACTAAAATCTTCTGCACAGCAAAGAAATCAATCAACAGAGTGAAGACACAACCTAAGAAATAGGAAAACATATCTGCAAATCCTATTAAGTTCTTAGAAGGGGTCACCTGTTGTGATGGTTATTTTTACATGTCAACTTGACTAAGCCATGAGTCCTGGCTTTTTGGTCAAACACAAGACTGAATGTCACTGTAAAGGTATTTTTAAGAGGTGATTAACATTTAAATCAGGAGACTCTGAGTAAGGTAAATGACCCTCCAGAGTATGGATGGGCCTCATCCAGTTAGTAGAATGCCTTATGAAAGACTGAAGTCCCTAATGAGGAAGGGGTTCTGCCTCCAGACTGTCTTTGGATTCAAGACTGAAACATCAACTCTCGCTAGAATTTCCAGTATGGAATAGTGACAATTTTGGACTTCTCAGCTCCTGTAATTGCATAAGCCAATTTTTAAAAACAGATCTCTTTATATATTTGTGTGTGTATGCGTCCTATTATTTCGGTTTCCCTGGAGAACCTTGACTAATGCACCTTTTTTGGCCTTGCTCTGCTCTTTTGACATTGCTCTAGGGCAGAGGGATTATCATCTTTCATACCCAACTGGTCCCATCAAGGCATGTCAGCAAACACAGCCAATAAACCCTAAGGATATTTTCCTCAATCCCTAAGAAGCCCCAACAAGCTATTGGCAGATGATAGTTGAAGAGTGTTTTCCCTCTTGAATACACTAGTTTTGCTTTTGTTTGTTCATTCATAAAGTAAAGAAAATGATAATTCAAGGGATTGGATTATTTTCCCCCAAGCTATCACTTGGTCAGCCTGAGCTCATGAATTTCAAAGTTCACTTCTTTCCATCCTGCCTCACTGTTCCAATAATGTCACAAGAATTAAGATAGATGCACATTGCATGTCTTGGCTCAGTCAGGAAGAATTTAACTAGAAGATGAAGACTCTAAAACCCTGAAGAACGGGTTGTTCATTCCAGGGATGGTGGGTGGAATGATGGCGGAAGGAAAGGCAGGGAGATGGGGAAAATAGATTATTTATTTGGAGAAATGGGGAATAAAAAAGTCTGGCTGGAACAGAGTCTACTCTGAAAACAGCATTGGAATAGGCAGCATAGCTAGAATGAGTGTAGGGCATGTTTTGGGGAGGACTTGAATGCTAGGACAATAGCTGCTGTGAAAGACTAGCATGGGTAGCAATCGTATCCGAGTTGTAAGTGCCCTGTGTGTAACGTCATTGGACCTCTAACTCTGGGCTTACCTAGAATAAATGAAGAGCCTTAATTGTGCAGGAATCAAGATGATGACATAGACATAATTCATAATTTGCAGCCCTTCTCCATATACATCCGAAGGTCATTTTTAGAATGTGAAAGGCGCTTGGGAGAGTTAAATTATTTTTCTCTCATGCCTCTAAAAATTCAAAGCAGATGTGTTTCTGTCTATTATCATAAAGATGCTGCTGACGAGGAACTGCCTAGAAATGGGTGAGATTTCAATGTTGACCTAAAATTGTTCCCTCCTGCAAGATGCTACTTGAAGCGCCACAGCTGCAGTTTCTCTCCTTAGTTTATTGGGCTTCATCCTGAGTTTTTTCTTGTAACTCTGTCTCCTTGAGCTAGGCCATATTGTTGCCCATCAAATTCTAAGACATTTAGTGCTCCTCCCCTCCTGCCTTCTGAATTTTGCACAGAGTGATCCCTCTGCCTGAAATGTTCACCCTTACCTTTCTTTTCCATTCATTTCCTACTTGTCCTGCAGATTTGGTTAGAAAGTTCCCTCCCTAGGAAAGTCCTTTGTGGGAGCTGGACCCAGGCAAGCCTGTTAGACAACACTCATAACACTTTCATGGCAGTTTGTGTATGTAATTCCCCAACTCTGGCATCCTTGTGGGCCCTCATGTCAACCTGTTTCCATTTGATGCTTACCCTTCCTTCAGGTCACTTGAAGTATTACCTGCTACCTGCTGCCTCCCATCTCTACCTAAGCCCCACGCTGACTATGCTCACTGCTTCCTTTACTTTAAGCCACTTATAATATACACTATAGAGATGAAATAATGGGACGCCATAGATATTCTTGTCTTAATTCCCAGAACCCTGGAATTTGCTACCTTGGACAGCAAAAAGGACTCTGCAAATGTGATTAAGTTAAGGATCTTGAGATAGATAATCTTGGATCATCTTGTTAGTGCTAAACTAATCACCCACTGTGTTGAGAGAAAGAAATGAGGGAAGCAAGTGGTCACAGTCAGAGAAGGTGATGAGACAGCAGAAACGGGGGTTGGAGTTATGAGCTTTGAAGATGGACATGGGAACAATGAGTCAAAAAAATGCGACTGGCCTCTGGAAGTTGGAAAAGGCAAAAAAAACTGAATTTTCCCTGAAACCTAATGAAGAAACCCAGGCATACTGACAATTTGATTTTATCTCAATGAGACTATATTGCCCTTCTGACCTCTAGAAACTCTAAGAGAATAATTGCGTTGTTTTAAGCCACAAAGTTTGTGGTAATTAGTTACACCAGGAAATCCTTGCTTCGTTGTAATAGAACTTCTTTCCCCATCACAAAGCCAGGTCTTCTCAAAGAGAATGAGCTTAGCTTACTCACCTTTCTATTCTCAGCTTGTGTCACAAAGCAAACACAAAGATAATCTTAAGTTTAAAAAAACAAAACTGTGTTATAAAAAGGATAATTTTAAAAATACTAAATCAATATATAAATGGATAAACCACTCAGTCTACCAAATTTGCTGGAATGGACTCTTTTGCTTAACTTTTCAACATATTTTGTTTTGAATGTTTTATGAAAATGTGCTTCCGGAGAAGGGCACGTACCATTAGTGGACAGCTCAATGAATGTCCGCAAAGTGACTATCCAGCTCCAGAAGCAGAATATTCTCATTGCCTTTAGAAACCCCCATATGTCTCCTTCTGCTCACTACCCACAACCCAAGAGTTGCCACTCTAGCAGTTTCTACCACTATGTGCTTCTTTTTCAAATAATGCATTCACATGATGAAGAATTGCAATAATCAAAAAACACATACAGTGAAAAGTAAGTTCTGAACACGTTCACTCCTGATCCTTCCCAGAAGCAACTGCTGTCAACAATGTATTGTGAATCCATTGAGACATCTTTGGTGTATTTCAGTACATATCTTTTGGCTTTTGAGTCACCTTCTGCAGAAAGGTTGTTTTTGGATTAACTGTTACCTTTAATTTTTACACTAAACTACCAAGCCAAAGATAGGCATTTTGGGAATCAACACACACAGCACAATCCTCAAGAAAAATTACCTCACTCTAGCAGCTAGGGTGCCCACATTGCTTTGCTCACTGGCCTCATGTCCATCTCTGGCCTGCTGCCCCCTGCCAGATTCACATGTTCACAAACTGACTATCTAGAAAGGAATTTTAACATGGCCATAAAGAAAGCAGCTTTGAAAGAAAGTATATTAGTAATAGGTCCTTAGAGGTGAATTGGCACTCCGCTGTCAAAATCCGCCTTCTGTTTAAAGCCGAGAAAACACAGGCATGTGATTCACTGGTGGTGTCAGTATGTGCATTGGGTGTCAAATTCCAACTGCATGCTGGAGTTGTCTGCTTGCTGGAAAAGACCAGATGTAAGTGAGAGCCTCTTTGGGAGTGCAGTCATGCAAATGCTAACTCTAGACACATTTAAGGCGATGTGATTCTGATACACTCACCACCTGGGAAAAAATGAGTCTCTCTCTTCCTTTATGCTGGGACAATCCACATATCTTCCCAGGACTCACTTTTGTGGAGGACAAGAGGCACAACATGGAGTCTGGAGTCAGGAAATACAGGCGCACATCCTGCTGTATCACCTAAAACCTCTGTGGCTTTAGAAAGGTCACGTGGTCTTGGAATCTCATACTACATATAGAAAAAGGAAAATGATGATTTGCTCTCAGGTAGTCAGGAGATTAAGTGCAATAACATATGCAAAATTACCTGGCACAAAAATAAGTAGTTGTGATTAGCCCCCACTTCTTTTCCACTAGAAAAAAATTTTCCACTAGAAAATTTTTAGAAAATAAAAAACCAAAGTTCACCTATTCCTACCAAAAGTCAGCTTCCCTCTTTCTACACACATTATTAGTGTTACCCACAAGTATTCAGGAAACAAACACAAAACTTGGGATCATCTTCAATTCTTTCTTTTCCTTGACTCCTAATTAATGAATCATCCAGTTCCCCCAGACCCTTCCCTGTGATATTTTCTAACAATAGATTCCAGGCCAGGAGTGGTGGCTCATGCCTGTAATCCCAGCACTTCGGAAGGCTGAGACAGGCGGATCACAAGGTCAGGAGTTCGAGACCAGCCTGGCCAATATGGTGAAACCCCGTCTCCACTGTAAATACAAAAAAAAAAAAAAAAAAAAATTAGCTGGGCGTAATTAGCTGGGCATACTGACACAGGCCTGTAATACTAGCTACTTGGGAGGCTGAGGCAGGAGAATTGCTTGAACCCGGGAGGTGGAGGTTGCAGTAAACTGAGATTATACCACTGCACTCCAGCCTGGGCAACAGAGTGAGACTTCACGTCAAAAAATAAAAACAAAAAAAATGATTCCTTGACTCCTGCCCCAACTCAAGCAGATCCCTCCTTCTATCTAGTCCAGCAGTTCTCAGCCACAGTCATCTTTACCCCCACCCTACTCCAAGAATATTTGTCAATGTCTGGAGACAATTTGGTTGTCACAACTGGGGAGCTTCTACTGGGGAGTGTAGGTGCTGCTAAATATCTTACAATGCAAATGGCAGCTACCCACATGATACGGTTTTCCTGTGTCCCCACCCAAATCTCATCTTGAATTGTAGCTCCCACAAGTCCCGCTTGTTGTGGGAGGGACGTGGTGGGAGGTAATTGACTCATGGGGGTGGGTCTTTTCCGTCGTATTCTCATGATAGTGAATAAGTCTCATGAGATCTGATGGTTTTATAAAGGGGAGTTTCCCTGCACAAGCTCTCTTCTCTCGTCTGCTGCCATGTGAGACGTGCCTTTCACCTTCCACCACGATTGTGAGGCATCCTCAGTCATGTGGAACTGTGAGTCCATTAAACCTCTTTATTTTGTAAATTGCCCAGACTTGGGTATGTCTTTATCAGCAGCATGAAATTGGACTAATATACCACAACAAAGCCTATGTGGCCCAAACGGCAGTAGTGCCAAGGCTGAGAGATGCTGGCCTAGCTGAAGCCTTTTTGTCACCTAATGCTTTTCCACTCTTCTCTGCCAGGCTAATTTTCCTAAAATTTTCTCTGATAATCTAGAACTCACAAGGATCCCTTATTTTCTAGAAGATCAAGACCCAAAATACAAGCCTACTTTGTTTACCTGTAGAAAAAGAAAATTAATATTAAAAATATTTAACGTTTTTGAGGAGTGAATATGTACCAGAAACTATTCTAAGTATTTAACCTACCTTAACTTATTTTATCCTTGAAACAGCTCTATTAAAATTAAACTTAAGTGTTCTTTAAACTCTGATATTATAAGATGACTTTCTTTAATCAAGCTTGGAACGTGGTAAACACTCAATAAAAATTTATTGAACACCAATAGCTAACAAAAAATTGACATGCTAAGATATGTTGAGCTTATTACATAACAGGCACTACATATCTCATATATATTGCTTCATTTCATCATCAAAAAGAAACATTTTCCCAAGTAACAGGGAGAAAATACGTTTAACTTAGTTATAGCCAGTCAGATTCTCATGTAGTTTAAAGCCCATGAGAAGACAGACACTAACATAAAATATCATTTTTTAAATCCCTAAGCTATTTTTTAAATCTACAATGGGAAAATTTCTGTGAGGCTAAGGAATCTAGATGTAAACATGTTTCAGCATCTTTTATCCCTGTCCTGGCAGAAAATAAACATCTGAAGACCTGTAGGCATGGAACTTTGAAGGGTTTATCTCCTGCCCTCTGGTGTGCATGTGTCTTAAGAAAGTTTCCAATGAACTAGCCACGTCTTGCTCATTCTATCTGACTAGGATAATGTCATGAACATCACAGACTGGTGTCTGTGCTGCAGAATGTCCTGCTGTTCCTAGAATCTTCAGATCAGGACTATGTATTAAAGCAGGGGAAAGTTAATGTAGCCCTGAGCAGGACAGTTCAGAGCTGGGTTATTGTTGGTTCCAGAGCAATACAAACTTTGATCCTCTTTCTAGTAGAGATCTAAAAGAATGACTTGCTAAATTGATGTACACACGCAATGTACCTGGAAATATGTTAACCTGCTTTAGTAACATCCCACGCATGGTCTAGCATCTGTAATTGGGGCCACTCTTTGGACCAACTGGCAAGAGTTTGTGCATGAGAATCTATGTGGGTTTTGCAGGATCTAGACTGAGACATTACGTTATAAAATAATGGAGCCACTATTGCCGCATACTTTAAGTCTTTAAGAGTGATATTAATTTCTGCCATTTCCTTTGCTATGCAATATTGTTTAGATTTACTCCTTTGGGCAAGGGGCATCCAGTTTCAGAGACTTTTACTTGGCCTTCCCCATTACAAAAGCCCTTACCTATTAAGCCAAGGAACCTGCAGAGTTGTGACAACCACCAAGGATGTTGTAAAACATTCTCAAGGGCTTCCATCACAAAGTACTACAGACTGAGTGATTTAAATGATGGAAATTTGTTTTCTCGCAATAATGGAGGCCAGAAGTACAAAATCAAGGTGTTGGCAAAGTTGGTTTCTCCCAAAGACCCTCTCCTTGACTTACAGATGGCCATCTTCTCCCTGCATCTTACCATGGCCTTCCCTCTGTGTGTATCTATATCCTAATCTCCTGTTCTTATAGAGACATCAATCATATTGGATTCGGACCTATCTATATGACCTCATTTTACCCTAAATGCCTCTTTGAAAAGCCTATCTCCAAGTAAGGTCGTATTCTTGGGTCCTAGGGAGTTAGGACTTCAACATATAAATTTGAGGGAACACAATTAATCCTATAACAAATGTTTATTCCAATGACACAATTGGGGACCAGGAAGAATGACTACCTGGCAAGTCCACGGAAGAGTCACTGGATGCAGAACACCCCAGGAAAGGCATGAGCTTGGGTAGTGGAGCTCTCTGAAGCTGAGGCCATTTTTACAGGAACTGGAAGCTGACGGCTATCTGCAGCAGCACTTTCACAGCTGGAGCTCCATCCTGTCATCCTGAGAGAAGTTCTGTGTGACACATCATAGCATCCACCACACAATACTTAGGCCTGTTGATGGCATTCAAATGGATTAACCAATAGATTTGTTGACAATTTGCTTAAATGTTTATACATGTTTAATCTGATTAATTAAAAAGTATACCATTCCTCCCCAAGTGACTAATGACAGTCATCAGTCTAAGCCTTGGTGGTTTTGGACATTCCATTTTCAGCAACAAGGTAAAATTCAGTACATAAAATAAAATGATAAATGAGGTATCAAAAATGTCTGCATTCTCATTTAGCTGTCATAGAATTCCCTTGCCACTTAGAGTCATTCATGAAGCAGCAGCGGCTGCATTCCCTTTGAGCTTACGGAAATGCAGAATCTCAGATCCCACCCAAGACCTACTGCATTGTTACAAGATCCACTCAGGTGGATTCCTATTCTCATCAAAGTTTGAGAAGCATTGCCATAGCTGACCTTGAGCAAGTAATTAACCTCTCTGAGCCTGATTTCATCTGCAAAAGAAGGCAATTATAACCAGAAGGCCCCTTAGATACCTTCAAGTTCTAAAATGCCGTGACAAATCTGAGCCAAGTTTGATCTTTAAAAGTAACACTATGCCTCTCATAGAAAATGCATTGAACTTTCATCGCTCCTTATTCATGAACGTTCTGCTCCCTGCAAACTTGACTTCCATCTGTAATCGGCAATTAAAGTCATGGTTGAAGGGAAACTTCTGATAGCCTCAATGCAAAAGACATTCTTCTTAATATATCAGCTCTGCACCTTAAGGCTAAAGCACCCTAGAGGTGTTTCAGGGTGACGTGCGAATGTGCTAGATCAACACTTATTGGAGTTGCAGTAGTGATTTGGGTGAAGACGCAAAGACTATTACCGATTTTACCATTTAGTGACTTGACCCTCAAAAAAGGACTGATGACTCCTGGTTACCCATTACAATTTATGGCAATGCTTCATTTAGAAGCAGCCATCAGCAAGATAGTGATGGGAGACAAGGGGCAAAGATCTGAGATGAATGAAAGTTTGCTTTAAGGTTGAATACCAAATTATCACCCATTCTCTCTGCATGGATCATTTGAAGCCCTGGGCTCCATTCTAAATTAAAAATTCCCACAGGATAAAAAATTCCAAATACTTGAATGATGATCTGCACATAGAGTTTGGTGCAAAAAATGCTAGTCAAAGCTTACCATCAAGAGATATGTTCACTTTTTGTAAAGATCACAGGTACAAAGGTGCAAGGCTGATAAAAACTACACAGCAATAATTGCTTGAAAATAATGATATTATTATTAATATTAATGCCAATAAAATAATTGTAACTAGCCTATATTGAGCACCTTCTGAATGCCAGAAACTTTTAAAATATACTTTATTAATTCCTAAAACAAAATAAGAAGCATACCATTATAAAGCTCATTAAGCAAATGAGGAAACTGAAACTTAGATTAAGAGGTACTCCTAATGTGGCGTGCCTGGAAAAGAAACCCAGATAATGTGATGCCAAATTTCTATTCTATGTATAGAATATGTATGTGTGTGTGTGTGTGTGTGTGTGTATATATATATTTATGTCACAAGCATTCATGATAAATATGCATGATATAAGTTATCATTCCTATTTTATGGATGAGAAAAAGGTCTCTTACCTGTATCCAGGTTCACCCAACTTTATAGCTAGGCCAGGTGAAGAGAGTTTGATTTATTCCAGACAGAAGCCTTGCCTCTGTCCATGGTACCCATCATCGCTCAGCAAACTAGCCTGTGCTAGATTTTTTCCTATTTGTTGCAACTACAAACTAGTAGACAAAGTGATGCCTATCTTAAAATCCCCATCAAGTCTTAGCTCTAGGTGACTTGACAGAGACCGATGTAATATATAATAAAAATGATATTTCAACTTCAGTTTAACATAAAAAGAAAGGACTCTCCATTTTCCAAGGAAATACGCCTGTGTGGAACAATATTATTCTATTAAAGATTAATCAGAAGGTTCGTGTTTCAAATAGATTCAATAGTTCAATCTGGAGAAATATTCCAGGCAGCTGCCAAATCCATTTTATGATGGGGAGTATTGGCTGAGAGAAGTGTAGTGATGTGAGGCGCTCTGTGGGTGTCCATTAGGATCCCCTCAGTATTTATCATCCGTTCACACTCCCTCATTGTCAGTTGCCAGAATCCAAGCTGTCTCCCTAGAAGGTTTGGGGTTCTTTAGAAGACAAGTTTTCCCTACCTGCATACCAAGCAGGCCAGCAGTGCTGGGGTGTCATTACCACCACAACCCAACAGCTTTTAATCAATGCTTGGTTGGAGCTGATTGCTTAACGCCCCAGAGCTCCTTTGCCCCTTGGCAATATAACTCAGATTTGTTCTCCACTGTTTTTCAGAATTCCTCAGTGGAATAAGCTGTCCACAGTGCCAAAATGTGCATGATCAAACATTTCTTGATATAATAATATGTTCCTTGTTAGCTTCTTATTTTTTCTGTCCCTTACTTTCTTACTTCCCTAGCTTTTCCTGGGATCACCTTCTAAATAAATTTGCATTTGAAGCCTTAATTTAGGTTTCTCCCAGAGGCAAAACTCTGAGACAAGAGAGATGACTTTCTGAAGTTTACATTCATATAATAAGTTGAGTGTTTTCCTTATGCCCAGCACTAGAATAAGTTTTAGGGATATTGCTATAAAGAAGACACATCAGGGCCCCTTCTCTCATTATCACCTGTCCAGTGGACAAGACTCTGGGAACAGTCCAGTGAGCAAGACATTAAGAGAGTAAATGCAATTTTTCTAAAGGGGATAACCACAGTGACATAAAAGGTATTTGTGAACAATGTTCCATTTATTTTGATATTTAAAGAGAAAGTCATGATGGGGAGAATGCTCTGAGCAAAAGGAATAGCAATCAGGATGGAAAACCAAATAACCATGCACTGGGGAAATAAGATCACTGTGGCTTCAGGGCAGAGACAGTGGCAATGAAATGAGTTATGAGGATGGGGAGGTAGGCAGGGGCCAGATCTAGAAGGGACTTCTAATTACAAGTGTTTTGGAATTTGCCCTTAAACAATGAAAATTTGTTGTAATATTTAGAATAAGGCAGTAGAAAGACTAATCTAGCTAAAATGTGGAGACTCACTAGGCATAAAGAAAAGAGTTGTGGCCAGAAGACCAATGAAGAGATCTCAGACTTCTAGTCTGGGACTTTTACAATATACTTTGCTCCTTTTGGATGGCTATGTCACTGAGGGGTTGAGTTTAGCAACACATAACAGAAAATTTATATAATGGAAGCTTAAACAAGTTAGATGTTTATTTTTATTCTCTCACATAAGAAGTTACTGAGTAGGTGTTTTGTTGGCTATGGTTCATTGGCTTAAGGATGTTGAGAACAAAGTCCTTGTGTCTATCTTGGTAAGCACTGTCTGTATAGTCACAAGATGCTCAATTCCCAACAATCTCAACCTCTATGTCTGCATTCTAGAAAAGCAAATATGGAAAGAAAAGTGGTTAAAATATATTGACCAGTCAAGTCCACTTTTTAAGGGTCTTTTGTAAGAGTTTGCCTAGTGATTTCTGCTTACTCTGTTATCCCAAAGTGTGTCACATGGCCGTCTTTAACCACAGGGGAAAATGAGAAATGTAGTTTTTAGATGAGAACATTGCCAATGAGCAAACACAAGAAGCCTCATCAATTAAGAAGAAAGGGAAAATGGATATTGAGGAAGCAATTAGTAGGCTCCACCCAATCTATGTACAATTAAAAAGATTAGATGAAACAACAAACCATCAAACTACAGCAAGAGAAATGCTCATAACAATGATAACAATTCTAACACTGCCTCTCTTTGCAGAACATTTATATTTTTTAAAGTACATTTTGTGAGTGCAATTCCCCTGCTTAATATACTTAATAAAATAGTGGAGCATAAAGATATTGATGTTCCACTAAGCAGAAATAACCCAAGAAAAGCTGAAAGCATGATGAATAGAAATGGCGGAGAAAACAACTTCTCACTGAAACTTGCACTGCTTTTTACCACAAATTCTTTTTTCTGGACTTTGCCTTACATGTATAATTAGTTGTGCTTTCTGGAGAAGATGCATGGCAGGGTCATTTAGAGAAAGTACCAAAAGTCCTGTCAACTAGAGTTCAAGTCCAGCCTGTTCATTCACTGCTCATGAGAAATGAACTTACCCTTTGAACCTCAGTTTCCCCCCTTGCACAATCTGGTAAACAGCACCTGCCTTACAGCCTTCAAAAGGTTTCAAGACAAGTTTTTTCTCTCTGTCTTTCTCTCTCCCCTTTCTCTCTCACTCTCTGTATATATGTTATATATATGTATATACATTTATATATGCATTTTAGTGTTTTTGTATTCTCCACTTTAGTGTGCTACCATTATTAATCAAAGGCCCTAAAAAGAATATTTGCATAACAAATTTGCAGAGAGGTAAGTGCTACATTTTGACTTAGCAGGGACAGAAAAGTGTGGTTATGTAGCCTGATGCCAAAATGAGACAGCTTTGGGAGTGAAGTGTGGGGGTTTGCTCTATACTTCACCCACCATAGGCATTTTGGAACATTTCCAGGTGTTAGAGAGAGTGCCTCCCTGGCTCCAGCAGCCTCCTTCAGCACAGAGGTACTGGATCAAGTAGAAAGAAGAGTAAAGAGAATGGGAAAGTTTTTAGAAAGAAGGACTTCAATTTTTGTTTTCCTGAGAATGGTAGGTTTGAAGCGTGACCAAAGTCTTCATTACCTAAAATAGTCTCTTTCCCCTGAAAGAAGCTTGGGGAAATGTGGTTGCCACAGAGACTCACAGGTTGAGAGGAGAAAATCCCCAAGTCCTGTGGGATCAGCCTGTGAGCCAGCCCATATGCATGCCTTTAAACTTCATGCTGCGAGTCCTTCTTTGAGTGGCTGCGCTCTTCCATCCTCTATCACACGCCTGCAGATCATGGAACAAAATTGACTGAACTCTGCCTCTTGCTGAGCTCAGTTAAGCTGCTCAGAATTGCCAGGAGGAAACAGGAAAGGCCACTTACATGTATCTCAGCGTGGTTGACACCTGGCCCATAATTCCAGTGGAATCCAGCCATCATTTACCAAACATGGACTTCACTCCAGGTTCTAGGCTTCACTCTGGAGGCCACGAATAATAAAGCATAGGTTCTTTCTCAAGGAGTCCCGAGTCAAATTAGAGAGGGCCACTTATGCGGGAGGCAAGGGTCAGGCTATCCACCTTTCTGAGAATCTTGGGAAGTTTCTCAATGGAAGCACTTTTGTTTTGTTATCTTGATTTGAGCAAGAAACAGCAACATGAACTATCAGGCAGAGAGTCAGCAAGCTCAAATGGACAGAGCAGGGACAGAGCTTGGGATGGCCTGGAGGCTGGAAGCAGCTTGACTAGAAGGCCATTTTTTGAAAAGTATGCTGGGTCTCATTATGAATGCAGGGCTAAAGCATGTGATCATTTATCCTACAGCCAACAGGAAGTTCATAAAGGATTTATTCAGATACTCATTTAAGTTAATAGTTTAGCAGCATCGAGAAGGACTTGGAGTAGGGCCACATTGGAGAGGGGCAGATGAGCTAACAAGCCCATGTGAGAGTCTGAGGGAAAGGCAATGGAGGTGGGCCCTCTCCTGGGCAGCAGGGAAAGAATCATGTGAGAAGACAGAGCTCCTTATACAAAGTGCACACACGGCCACCATGCAAAATAATGTTCATGACAATTCAATTTCAACTTTAGAGGTAGGAAGAAGAGGTATGGCTTATCCTAGGGCCAACCTCTGGCCTTCTTGACACGATCCCAATTTGTTCATCCAGGGCAGTCTGTGGACTCAAGGTTTGCCTTAATGGCAAAAATCACAACTTGTCCCCGGAATTTCTGCCAGGTTGATGAATATCTTGAATGCTGTTAAAAAAGACATCTTGCCAACGTGGGCGGATCACAAGGTCAAGAGATCGAGACCATCCTGGCCAACATGGTGAAAGCCCACCTCTACTAAAAGTACAAAAATCAGCTGGGCGTAGTTGCACGCTCCTGTGGTCCCAGCTACTCGGGAGGCTGAGGCAGGAGAATTGCTTGAACCCGGGAGGTGGAGTAAGCCGAGATCACACCACTGCACTCCAGCCTGGTAACAAAGCAAGACTTCATCAAAAAAAAAAAAAAAAAAAATCTTTGAAACACATGGAGAGGAATTTCAGGGATACAGCTGGGGCCATGCATTTAACCTATCTTCATTTTTGAAAACGTCAAATCCAAGTTTTGAGAATAAGTCTCCAGAATTGAAATGTTTTGCTCAGTCAGTCCCTTTCTAAGTCATTACGGGAGTGACTTCTTGCACGGTCAACTGCAGTCTGAAGCAGATGTGTTTAGAATGCATTAATGATATTTGCTGGAAAATATAACCATTTCCTGACATTTGTATTCATTTCTTTGAGCTTTTGGCTTATTTCTGGATATTAATTTAAATCTCTTCCGAATTTTAATTAGTGGTAGGATTTAATAGTGTTGAGTCTTTTTGCTTTTTTTTCTTCTAAGAATGAATGTTAACTTTACCAATCCAGGATTTGAAGTATCTGTATTTATTCCAGGACTTAACAATGAGTGGGGATTAATATTTGGATAGGGAATATATAAGTGCATCCACTGTGCCTCTGGAAATTTATTAAAAATATTTTAAGATTTTTAAATGGTTTATTTAGTTAAATCATCCCAAAGTAATGAACAGGTGTAAGCCAAGCTTTACTATAAGTCTTAAGTATTTGAGTGTTTTCTAGTGTCTGAGTTGATCCCACCTCAGTATTCAATAACATTAATATTCACTTTTCCTTGTCTCATCTCTTGTTTTGCAGTCCTACGGCAAAACGTAGGGGCTGAACCTGTTCACCCATTGCATGTTCAGCTGCAGCACTGCACAATTCCTTTTGTCTTTTTTCAGACGTCGTGCTGGTCCATGCCCATTTGTGTATTTTTTAGGCATAATTCTATTTATAATTGGCAAATCATAATTGTATATATTTATAGGATTCAATGTAATGTTCAATACATGTATACATTATGGAATGATCAAATCAGGCTAATAAATCCACGCCTATTTGCTTTTGCACCTCCAGTTGCCTCTGCTTGAACCCCCTCTCCAGACCTGTACACACCTCACAAATTCCTGCGTATTATTAATAGTCGAAACTTAACTGAGACATCCCCTTTAGAGTAAAGTCTTCAATTCATCTTCTAGACAGAACGTATACATTCCTCTTTTTATCATTTCTATCTTTTGAACAACTATATTTGTATTCATAAAAGGGTATTACACTTGTGTTTAAATGTCTGTCACCTTTATGCCCCTTGCAAGGCTTAGTGTAGGGCTTCAAAAATAGCAGTGATTAAAACATCTGAACTCAACTTCCTGAGTTCTTTCAGTGACATAATTGAATAAAAAAAAAGTTGGCTTTTTTTTTTTAACCTGCCAGGTAGATTAAACTTTCAATTTGTCAACAGTATGGGTTGAGTTCAGTTATATGTTGGAAATTTACTTAGTGCTGTTATTAAATGCCAACTGAAAGAAATTGCAGAGAAATCTATTGATTCTACAGCTTAGAAATTAAGATTTTCTATTTTAAGGAACACCACTGATATCAAGAATTGAAATGAAATATGACCAATATGGTCTGATTAAACTCTATGAGTAATGCATCAGAATTTCCTCTGCGCTAGGAGTTTTCCTATTTTCTTCTGTGAAAGAACCAAAAGTGAGAACTTTAATGAGGGGCAGAACCCTACTCTTTGCCTTCTGCTTTGGTTTCTGATTGTCCAGGACCAACCTGAGATGTGCAGAAAGGATGAAGTGCATGTTAGAGACATGTAATACAATCAAGATTCAGAAATTATAGTCCAAATGAACTTTTATTATTTAAGCTCAGAAGTGTAATAAACACACCTAAAGCTTACTTTAACAGCAAAATTCTTCAGCAAACTCTCGTAATATTTTTTTTGAAACCTAGGATTTTATAAAACATGCTGCCAGCAAACGATTCTCTAGACTCGGAAACATCTATCTAACTTTCCCTATTCTCTATGTTGTCATTATTACTCACTTACAGCATAACGGGCAGACACACACAGAGTTTGGCTCTCCATGCATGGGTTTGAATTCCAGTTCTGTGAGCCTGGTGGCCACTGGCCAGCAGCTCACCACTCTCCCTTTGGTTTCCTCCTGTGGGGATATCGCATCACATGGGAGCCCACCTCATGCGATTGAGATAGGGAAGATTGCTCCTCCTTCAGACAACTTTCCCTCTCCCTCTCTAACTACAAAGGGAGTAAAAGTCAACGTGCAGGTTTAAGCTCCCCTTCTAAAGAATGCCATATTCTGATTTATCTTTTAATCTGCTGTGAATTGAGAAATCACAAATCACCAAGTTTATTTGAATTAGCTAGAAATACGAATCAATGGAGTTAATGAAAACAAAGAAATAAAACTCCAGAAATGTATTTAAAAGTCTACCCTCAGGACAAATCCAGAGGTTTCTGTACAGTAATGAGGAGGCCACATTTAACAGCTGTAATCCTATGTAGATCAAACGTTCATTCAGCAATTGTCACTTTGACTGCTGAGTCATGATCAGTGGACTGAATTCTGCCGATTCAAAGGTGAATTAAGATAGAGAAACCCTCTCTGCAATTCAAGAACTAATCATGTAATGTCAGGGAAAGGAAAGCAAACAGTACCTAGTTTGGGAATCTACATTCCCAATGCTGTAATAAAGCAGATAATAAAGCAGATTCCTAAGTGTGGCAAGGAGAAAGACAGAAGTCAGGGGTTTTGTGTCTCTTGACCCTATTAAGGGACACTGGCCTACAGTTATCAGAGAAGGCTTTGCTGAACAGCAAGTGAGGAGGGGCTGTCTGAGACAGAATGGACCATGATCTGAAGGCTACATGAAGTGAACAGCAGGTTCTAGGCTAAGGAGGGGGAAATTAACTGCGTAATCAGATTTGTGTTTTGAAAATTTGTCATTCATGAAACTCTCTTGTTTTATAAGATCTTCAATGTCTACATAGCTGTATTGCAGTTTACCAAAAGTTTATTATATAGTAAGTTGTCATTATCTAAAAATATAAGAGATCATGAATATAGTGACAGGATTCACTCTTTGAAGTTAATACAGTCCAGCTTCACTTAGCAAGAGTGCTTGGGGAAGAGGACCTTTGCTTTAGTAAGGAAGGGAGGTGTCAGTGAGTTGTAGGAAACACATAACTGCTGGTAACAGAAACTAAAAAATCCCATTGCCTCTAGATTTGTAGGAGAAAAGGTATCAAATCTATTTTTTCCCAATTTTCTGTGGTTTAAAAAAAAAATTTCTGGGACCAATTTCCTTATCATGAACTATTGTTTGGCATGCCTTCATTTATCTGCTTCTGAATGGAAGAAAAAATGTTTTACTGAGTACCTACTATGTACCAAGCACAGAGGTAGGCCTTTTCTCATTTAATGTTTATTCATTTAATGTTCTCATTTAATGTTTATTCATTTAATGTTCACAAAATTACTAAGAGGTAGATGCTATCATTACACTATAGACAATAAGATGGTAATTCAGAGGTGGTTTCCTTGCCAAACTCAGTCTTGGTTTTCAATCATCATTCCTTTCAGGACTGCCATGTTTGGCCAGATGGATTGTGTATGGTACCCTTTGGGGTTGTGCAGGGTGATAACATGATTACACTCCTATGTGGCCCCAAAAGCCATTGTGTAGTGCCGCCTAGCCCGCTATCCCAAGAGTCATCTTCAAATCACTAGTTCTCAGTTGTATTTGTATTTATGGCAGTGAGGTCTTGGAGAAAGGGCTCCATACACTGGGCACTCAATAAATTTACAGTTGTGACTGACTGTGGATATTTATTTGGTTCTCAGAAAAATTAATCTGTGGAGGAAAGCAAAGTGTAACAGTTATTTCGAGGCTTTAGTTAGTAGGATCCAATTAAATAGGTTTTCGTGTTACGGTTCTATTTCATTTTCCTTACCCACAATACTTAGCCCTCCAGAGTTCAGCAAACAACACAGAAAAAGACAAAGATCCCAGAACCTCCAGAATACCTCTCAGAAAGCTCTTGTTCTGAAGCATTGGCAAATTATCTTTGGGTCTGACGTATGGTTCCCTTTTCTCCCTTTACACAGTTTTTCCTAACTTAGAACCTTTCTGCTCTTAATTTCGATAGAACTGTAACGTGACTAATAATGGGTTGACCAGCCCATGGCACGGGCAAAGCGCCAAATAAGGTCTCAGGGGGGCCGATGCAGGAAGCAGGCAGTGAAGGCAGAGAGAGAAGAGCAAAGAGAAGAACCAGAAAGAAACAAAAAAAAAAAAACCTAACAGTTGGCCGTCTTTCATGTAAGGGCAGACATCCATCCAGATTTCAAACAGTGTAACTCTAGGGGAGGAGTTCCCAACCAGCCTGTGCTGGTGCCATGTGGTTGAATCATAGTGGAACGCATTGGTTTACCTGTGTCTCGGATGCTTTTCTGCTTCAGTGATTAAGTTGAGTTGTTGTGAAAGAGAGCCTAAGACCCATAAAGCCTAAAAATTTTATTAAACTGATTATGACTTTTTATTTAAAACATAGATCGTTTTCCAGAATAATCCATGTTACAAGGACTTTTTTTCCCCATTCATCAGATTAAAGTCACTTCTGAGGGTCACTGCTGGGCTATAGCTCTCTGGAGCAGCTGTAGGGTCATCTTGTCACCATGGTGCTACTAGCATGGTACCCTGACCTTCATCTACTGAGCAAAGATTCTCCAACATGCAAAGTTGTTAAAAGTATATTGATGCTTCCAAAAGTAACCTTCCTTTACAGGAACATTTGCTTAAGTGATACTAATGGGTTTTTCCACCTGGAATATTCTCTCAGATATCCGTATGGTGTAGAGTTTTATTTTGTTCAGGCCTCTGCTCAAATGTTATTGCCCCAAAGAACCCTCCTCTGACCAGTAGACCTAAGTAGGCATACTCTTTGTCTCCCTAACAACCCTACTCTATATTTTCAAAGCACTTAGCGCTAACTCCCATTGGATGGTTGAAACATTGGCTTATTATTTGTTCCCTTTCATTAAAATACATCATCTATGGGGTTAGACACTGCTTACAGTTTTACTTCTATATTCACGTTCCTTATAAACATGTCTGATTTGCTTAGTAAGTCTTGTTGAGTGAATAAACAAAGGAAGCCAAGCAATGGTGTTGAACAGATAACATATTTCCTCCCATTAATGGGTTAGATCAGGAGCCTCAGAAAGGAAAAGAAAAAAGATAACAAAGAAAAAATAATTTTCTCACTAGAACCTGAACTATTTATTTAACTCTAAGTTGTGCCGAGAACTCTAACAGAATTGTCAAATAAAACGTTTCTTCAATTCTCTGGTGAGGCTACGAGACATAGTAGTATGTGCCTGGAGTAATACGGGTCTAAATTCAAATTGCAGGCCTATTTCTTAATATTTTCCTTTTCATATAGAAATTATCTATCTATATCTATATCTTCATACACACACACACACACACACATATATATTAAAAATGTGGTTAAGATTAGCTGCCACCAAAGGTTCTTGTGGGTATTAACAAAGATGATATCTGCAAAGTCCCTAAATGAAAGTCCAGCCCTCAAGGTGTTTGACTGGTGGTTGGGTTTTGCTTCCTCTTCTAGCAGGACAGTTGCCCATTGGAGAAGTGAGATACAGCCACTCACACTTGCATTGCCATCCTTTTCTAAGGCCTCAGGTCCTCACTTTTCATTTTGAAAGTAAAAATGCAAACCAACAGTAGTCCCTCAGATGAAAGTTCCTTGGGTCACCGTCTCCTTTGTTGGGATGCGGGAGGCTGACTCACCTCCCAGGCAATTCTGAGAAGTCTTCGGAAAAGGGTAGCAATATGTTTACCGTTTCTGACAGTCTTATTGGTTGCCATAGCTTGACTTTAGGCAGCCCTCCTACCAGCTGCCTCATTAAAATAAAGCCCTCTTTATGCCTTCAGTGGCCAGTGGCCTCGCATGTAAAAAGAGCTGCTAGCCACTCCCTGGATTCTACCAGTGCTTGCAGCCAAAGGTTTGGGCCTCCCCATCAAGGGTGGGTACACATTCCCCATCCTCAACCTGCTGCCAAATAGCTGCAATGACTCTAGAAGCTTTTGGAAAAATATCCTTCAGCATAAAAGGCGAATTTTATACTCTAATCAAAATAACTGCCAAGTTAAAAAACATTCTATGAAAAGGGTGCTCTGGGAGAAGAAATGAAAAGCAAAGGAATGTTCTCACCCAGACACTACCTCACTGTGGTAGGAAAAACAGAATAAAATAAAATAAATTGAAAGATTTGCATTATTCCTTTCAAGAGAAAGTGTCCAGTTCAACAAAGAGCCTTTCTGAAATGTTAAGGACTTCTAATTATGACTAATAAGCTTGGCCTCACACTAACTTCCAGCCCTAAGATTTACAACCTCCAGCTGCTAGGAGGATTTTAGTTCTTCAGTAGGATCCTTCCAGCTAATGTAGTTGATTTTGTGTGTCTACAATGTTGAAGAAATGGGGAATTTCTAGTCTATTAACTAATTCAAGTCAGTAGTAACAAATACAACCAGACATGGTTTCAAAGCTTGTATCCATTAATTTATGGCTGTGTAATCTTGGACAAGATCTAAGCCTCTCTGTGTTCAATGCTGTCATTTGTAAAATATGCAAAATATTGCCTAACTTTTATGGTTGTTTGGAAGGAGCAAGAGGTTCTTTTCAAGGTGCCTAGGACACCACAGCTGGGAGTAATTGCATCTTATTTCTTGGCCTCTGTACACCGCACTTTCAGACAAATGTAGAAAAGGTCTCAGGACCATAACTTGAAAACCTTTGACTGAAGTAATGTAAATCTAGATACTCAATGTGTAGAAGACTTAAGGGGATATGAAAACATTTTCCTGTAAGTAAATAGACTTCTACAGTGACATGAAGGAGTCAGAAAGAAAGGATGAGCAATTGCAAGGAGATATTTCAATTTAGATTTAGGCCAATATGAAATACTAATTAAAAGTAGCCTGTGAAGTCAAATATGGCTCAAGTTCTCTTATGAGCTATGTGACTTTCAATTTATTTTTTACTTCCTGTGCCTCAGTTTTGTTTATGTAAAATGGAGCCCACCATAACCTCAAAACCAATTCATGACACAGATATTACTTAGTGATATAAAGCACTTTGTGCCTAGGTCATAACAAACACAACAAAATACAACGTATTGTAAAAATATAATGTAACACATTTTATTTAATATATTTATAAAATATATTTTATATTCATGCTATTATCATTGTAACAGTACAATGATATAACAGTACAATGATAATAGCAGCTCTTAAGCTTCCTAACATGCAAACAAACTTATCCAGAGAAAGAATAGTGATGATTTCTGTGTTTGGTGTGAGCCTAACACAGATAAAACATTTTTCAGGAGAGGATTCAAGCAACTGAAGATCATTGTCCTAGAAGATGCTCAAAATTCATTCAGATCTTAGGAGTCTAGGATTCTAATGCTGCCACTGTTTTCAACTCAATTTATGCAAGGTTTTGAAATAACAGCTTTATTGAGGTACAATTTGTAGGTCAGAAAATTCACTGTGTCAAAGTGTACAATCCAGTGATTTTTAGTATACTCAGAGTCGTGCAACAATTATGACTATTTTATTTTAAAACATTTCATTACCCCTTAAAAAATCCTGTACCAATTACCAGTCACTCCCTATTCCCCTAACTACTTCTTCCAAACAACCTCCAATCTACCTCTTGACTCTATAGATTTGCCTGTTACGGACATTTCATGGAAATGGACTCATGTGATATGTGGTATTTTGTGACTGGCTTCTTTCACTTTACATGTTTTCAAGGTTTATTCATGTTGTAACACGCATGGGTACTTCATTCACTTTTATGACTTTCTAACATCCCCTAGTATGGATATATCACATTTTGTTTGTCTGTTCATTAACTGATGAACATTTGGGTTGCTTCCACTTTTGGCTAATGCAAATAATGCTGCTATGAACATTTATGTCCAAGTGTTTTATATCCAGAAATGGAATCTGTAGGTGATAACTCTGCTTAATATTTTCTCCACATCCTTGTTTATACTTGTCTTTTTAATTTTAACCATCCTAATGAGTGTGAAGTGGTAACTCATTGTGATTTTGATATACATCTCCCTAATGAATAATGACATTTGAGCATTACTTTTGTGTATTTTTTGGTCAGTTGTATATCTTCCTTGGAGAAATAATATTTATTTGGAGAAATGTCTATTTAGATTATTTGCTCATCTTTTTGATTGGGTTACTTGCCTTTTCATTGTTGGGTTAAAATATTTTTATGTAATACAAATTCCTTACTAGATAATTTACAAATAGATATTTTTTCATTTTGTGGTTTGTCTCTTCACATTCTTGCTGGTGCCCTTTGAAAAATAATTTTTTAATTTTGTGATAAATGTAAAGGTTTATTTTTGCATCCTTGATTCTATTCCATTATTCTGTTTCCATTCTTATGCCAGCACCACACTATCTTGATTACAATAGAATTATAGTAAGTTTTTAAATCAAAACATGTGAGTTATTGAACTTTGTTTGTTCTTAGAATTTTTTCTTCCAATCTGGGCTTCTTGATTTTCCATATAGATTTTATAATCAGCTTAATTTCTTCAAAAGAAATTACCTGAGATTTTGATAGAGATTTTATTGAATCTGTAGATCAATTTTGGGAGTATTGCCACCTTAGCAATATTAAGTCTTCTGAGGCATGAACATAAAATAGTTTTCCCTTTATTAAAGATTTTTCTTTAATTTACCTAAATTAAAGAATCTTCTTTAACTTCTTTCAGTAAAGTTTTATAGTTTCATGTGTAAGTATTGCACTTCTTTTGTTAAGTTAATTTCTTAGTATTTTAATCTTTTTAATGCTATGGTAAATGGAATTGTTTTATTAGTTTATTTTTCATATTGTTTATTGCTAGTATATAGAAATGTAATTGATTTTATATCTTGATCTTGTATCAATTTAAGCTAACAGTAGGCACACCAGCCACACATATACAAAGATTAACAGAAACTCAATTTACTTGTGAACAGGTAAATTCTCAAGTAAAAGATGCTTATTTTTTCTTTTATCTCTTAAAAGTATTGGTTAGAATTACATTTTCAACCTACCTTAATGTTGTGTTTGTCATTGAAAGACATTGTCAGATAAGACAGAAATCAGAATAATGGGTAGGAGCAGACAGATGAGAGCAGGTGGCATAAACCATGGTCCTGGAGGCCAGAACATGCTTTGCTTTTCATGGCCCTGACAGTTATCTTACAGTTTTATGCCATCTTCATATTATTCTTGCAATTAGAGAACATTGAAGACAGAAACAACTGAATTAATCAACAACATGCTAGAACAATAAGGCAACAAATCCTGTCTTAGTCGATGTGCTGTTTTCAGAATTTTTTTTCCTAGGTTATAGCAAAACCTAACGAAATAAACAATTTTGGTTCAATCTGTGCTTCTTGTTTTACTCAGTTTTGGTATATTCTCCCCAAACCACTTCTGCTCTTATTCCCTGGGAACCCTATTTCATTTTCAATCTTAATGCCATTCTCATTTTCAAAATTGTTCGTGCGGCACACAGAAACAGAAATGCAGGCTACCTAAGTCAACCTGAAAAAGCAACTATCCAGTACATCCCCCATCCATAAATGACCGCTGTGACACTATCATGCTTTGCACACACCTCCCTTTTAGCCCTCTTCACACTCTGTTACAGCCATTCATTCACATATTTGTCCCCACAAACTAGTATGGAAAAGATCCATGTCATTTTCATCACTGCATCTCTAGAGCACAGAGCACAATGGCTAGCCCTTAGTGCATGCTTAGAAAATGTTTTCCAACTGAGTATGTAAAGGGAATTTCTTTTGAAACTCTCCTTTACCTTTTCTAAGTCCCAAAACAGCTTTACATAATTGCTTTGGCATAATTTTTCTAAGCATTTCTTCTGACATTTCTTTTGGGAAATAATTTTACCAAAAGTCAATAGAGTTATTACCTGCTGTGTGGAAGACTCTGCCAGATGTTATGGCACATAGAACAGAGCTTTTGATCTAGCTGGTGACACAATGTATGTACGTGATAAAAATCAGTGCAAGCGTTGACCAAGCACTTATATGTTCCAGGGATGGTGCTTTGATGAATGTAACTCATTTAAGTCATGCAGCAAATGAATGCACCGGGCTCTAATCCTATTCTCTCTGACAGGTGAAGGAACGCTATGCCACTTGCACAAGGTCACTCAACTTATAAATGGCTAAGCCAAGATTTGATCCCAGGCAATCTGACCCCAGGACATATTTACATAACCAACAATCTACTTTGTACATACAAAGTCACAGATGATAATTGACAAGTAAATTTTTTTATTTCTCCAGAAATGTAGGGGGACAGATGATCACTATAGACCAGGATGTTCACTGAAGGATTCAAACAGATGATAGATTTCAGTAAGCTGAAAAAAAGCTGAGCCAAATTTAAACACAGTAACAAGGAACTCTAGACAAGGGGAAACTGTGAACAACACTAGAGAGCTCGGTGGAGGGTCCAGTCATTCTGAGGTAATGGTTAATACTACCCAATGTACTATTCTGGGCAATGAAGATAAAATAAGACAAACTGCATGTTCTCATGGACCTTACATAACAAACAAAAAAAACAAAGACAGACTTATCTAGTGGAGAGATGTGCTATGAAAAAAGTAATAAAGCAGCATAAGGAAACTGAAAGGGACAAAGGAAGTGTTGCTATGTAATAAAGTGCACGCAGAAAACAGCCTGTCTGTGAAGGTGACAGTCCACCTGCCACCCATCGTAGGAGAAAAGCAGGGAGACGTGAAAACCTGTGGATTAGGTATTTCCAGGGAGAGGAAACAGAATATCCAAAGGCCCTGAGGTAGAGCATTCTTATTGAGTGTGAAGAAAGTGAGGGAACTAATATGGTTGGAGTGCAGCCAGGGAAGAGGAGAGAGGTGGGAGGTGATATCCACAGGAGCTGGGGCCAGGATCTGTAGAGTCACATAAGTCACTGCAATCGCTTTGAATTTTTCTCTGCTGAAGACTTTCCATCAGCTTCCCATCTGACACACAGGAACAATACATGAGTCTTCCATTTCAGAAAGATGACTCTGGCCAAATGCTCCTAGAATAAAGGAGTACATGAGCAGGTAACCAAGGACGCTTGAGGAGTCATATTCTTGGCCGGCTCGTGTAGAGAATGTTTGTGTAGAGAAGCAACAGAAATTGAAGCTGAAGACAGTTCATTGAGAGTCGTCTTGGTTGCCGTGCTGGCAAGCTTAGACTTAGACTCTGTGGCAACCAGAGGGTTTGCGGAGGACACTCCATCACTATATCAAATACATGATACAATGCTCCTATTTCCTGTTTCAAAAGTCTTCCTGTTCTATAAATATCATAGGACTGATAATATTCAGAAATGTTTAAGAAGTAAATTTGACTAGGTGAGATACAGGAAACCAATGAAACACAAAACTATCAGGGGCAGTACTGTCACTGATTCTTAGCAGGTAAGATAAATTCCAATTTTATTTTAAGAATACCAGACATCTTCTGAGCATTTACCGTATGTTAGACACTTGGATACAAACTTTCTTTGGATTAGGTCATTGAATATTTATAAGAACTTAAGCAATCCAGTGCATCTTAATTCACAGTTGTGAAATCCGAGACCAGGAGAGGTTGGGCAACTTAGCCATGGTTATAGTTAAGGAGAGGTGAGGCTTGGGAGTGGGTGTGCTAATATTGTGCATTTCTTTTTAAATATTACCATACACCAGTATAAATATTTACAGTCAATTTACTTCACCCAGGTTTATGAACAAATTCTAGCAACTCCTAAGAATTTGTCTATAAGGGATAAACTGATACCTCTGTAATACCTAAACTGGAAACCTGTGTTTAGAGCTTGGGAGAGAAAGAGGAGGAATAGTGGATCAATTAAGAGACAGGAAAAGGAGAAGACCTAGAAGAATGTGAGTCCTGCATGCCTCGTTGGTGATATTGGACCACAAAATAATAATTTGTCATAAAGCAAAGTTTATAGTTTTCAAGGAAAAAAAACATTAAAATTTGTAGTTTTCTTCACAGGATCTTAAAACATTCTAATAATCACTAAGAATATTTGGTGAAGATTTAGTTCTCACCAAAGGTAACTAAAAATGACTTGTCCACAGTTCCAAACATGGTGAAGCTTAAGCTCTACTAACCTCACATACTCCTCTCCTATTTGGGGATTTATTTACTTTTTTACTTTTTATTATTTTTCCAACTCCAAATTCCATATCTGATTAGGAGGGCAGCCGTCATGACAGAAAGCACCCAATTTTGCATCTTAGCCCTCCAACCAAAACCATATTTTACTCCTAAAGAAAACAGGACTTCCTTTAGGCTTAGGTTGCTGCGTTCAACTCTGCAAGGCTGGAGAGTTTCTCCATCAAATAAGCCTAAATCTACTTTCACCTTAGAAATCAGAAATAAATGTAACGCATTCTTCACATTAAACATACAGCATATAAGCCACAGACAGAGTGTCAGAGAATTTCTTCTTGATCACATATTGTATTCATCAGTTGGAATTCATTTAGCAGAAAAGACCCCTTCTGTCCCCGTGAGCCACCCCTTCTAGCCCTGCTATGACTAAAGGTGATTCCTGTTGACACAACTCATTTCTGTTTTCTTATCTGTATAGTAGATAGACTCCTACCACATAAACACCTCACACATGTTATGTCAGGTATAACTGGCAAAAACATTGTTTTCTTATACTAGTTTGAAAGGAAACTAGATCAGCTGTAGACAGCTTTGAAAAATTGAGTGCTTATTAAATTCAACAGCAGCAACAAAAATTCGGTTGTCCATCTCTTCAGGAAGGGAGTAGAGAGGGAAACCAGCTAATTCAATATGAATATGATAGAACACTGCTTAGGACTTTCCAAAGAATTGAATGGGAAGGGCATGAAGAATGAAAAAGCCATGAGACAAGACAGCAACCTGGGCCTAGCATCCTCACATCCCTCCTCTTAGCTTTGTCTCCATAATATACCTATGTCTCCAATTGATTATGTATCTAACCCTCTAGTTATCTTTCTATTTACATGTATGTATAATTTACCATCCATATCAATTTATAAACTATGTATGCAGATATCTGCCCATCTGTCTCTCTGTTCTTATTTTGAAATTTTCTTTATTTTGCAGGCATACATTGGGCACTTATTGTATTAGTCAGTCCCTTTATTAGTATAGATATGATAGTCAATAGTGTAAATACCTGGCCTTCATTAGCTTACAGTTAAATGGAGACAGACTGACAAGTGACCCTAATAACACTTCAGTGGGATGACCTCTCTCACGAGGTCAGCACATGGTGCTGTGGGGACATGGAGGAGTGATGCCTGAAGGATACTTGGTGGATGGATAGGAATTAAACAGTCAAGGAAGGGAGGAGGAACAGAATGCAGAGAGAATAGGGTGTATCATGATGTGCAGAAGTAAAAGGAAAGTCAAAATCTGATTAATCTGAAAAGCTGTCTGTATTAGTCCATTTTCACACTGCTATAAAGTCTATTTTCACACTGGGTAATTTATGAAGAAAAGAGATTTAAAGTTCCACAGGCTTACCATAGTTCCACAGGCTTACCAGGAAGCATGACTGGGAAGCCTCAGGAAATTTACAATCATGGCAGAAGGCGAAGGGGACGCAAACCCATCTCCTATGCTGGAGCAGGAGAGAGAGCAAGGGGGGATGTACCACATGTTTAAACTATCTCGTGAGAACTCACTCACTATCATGATAACAGAATGGGGGAATTCCATCCCCTTGATCCAATCACCTCCCACTAGGTCCCTCCCCTGGCATGTGGGGATTACAATTCGATCTGAGACTTGGGTGGGGACACAGAACCACACCGTATCAATGTGTGTAGGACCAAGTTAAATTTTTGTTTCATCTCACTATGGTCTTGTTTCTCAACAAGAGACATAAATGTAACTGGAACTCCACCCAGAGCACCTGCAATCCAAACATAAACATGCAGTGTGGTTTAATTCACATTGCCGGAAATAGGAGAATGCTGATGTCATGTAAAACATTCAAACATCAACACAGACTTGAGTATACTGTCAGGTTATATGATAAACACAAACCTGGGATGTTGTTTGGCAATATGTGGAAAACAAATTACTGTTAACAGAGCAACTGATGGAAAAAGGCAAAATTAAACGTAAAAATAGATACCAGGAAACAAAGTAGGAAAGTCAGCTCAGCACTAGTATTGTATTATGTATTCCTTATTACTGCTTGGAGAGTTTGTGTTTTCATGTAATATATTGCTATCCCAGGTGAAAACAACTGAGAACATCAGTTGTTATCCAACTAGAATTAAGAATCTGGTTTCTACACTGACGTGTTGATCTAGCACGTTTTTCTCTTTGGATTCGGTCTTCTAAACACAGCCTATTAAAAGATGCTTTAATTGGCATTTTGTTAGAAGGTTAATGAAAACTTACCAAAAATAGCTTGTGAAGGAAGTAGATAGGAACACAAAGTAAAAATACATCCTAATTGCACAAATTATTTTCTTTCACTCAGGTTTCTTTTCGGAGGCAATTTTAAAAATACTGGGTCAATAACTTAGCCTTTGGCAGTCTTGCCTCTCCAGTGGCCTCCATTATTGCTTGAGGGATCTCTCAAACTCCTGCTCCATTCTTCTGCTTATATATTGTTGGCTAAAAGGTTTTTTTATTCACCCAACAAATACTATTGATGATGCATTGCATATTTATCCTTGCTACACACAATTGCGGTTTGTTTGATTCTTTTCTGTTTGCCGCTTTTCCAAGAAATTACATTTTCATGTGCATCCTTTGAGAACTGCTTATAAATCCTACTTCTGAGACGTTTCGCTACAGTTGACTTTTATTCTTCTCCCAAACACAAAGCTCCTCATTGTCTATCTTGAGCTGGGAAACAAAGGTAAAATAGACACGTAGTGCTTACCTCCAAAGAATTCATTGTCTGGTGGGAAAAAGAGATAAATACAAAATTATAATAAAATCTGATATGTGAAATGTTAATGATACAGAGTCAACGATAAAGACAAAGTAACACAGGCTGGGAGAAGGGCAAGGGGGAGTTCTCAATTCACAATACCCAAAACACAGATGGTTTTATGTCATGAAAAGGAATCGATCCTGTGAGTTAACTCAACTTACCTAATGAACTCCCCATTCAACTCCCCATTTGAATACTATCTTTGCATTATAATCGTATACTTACTTTTATCTTGAAGCCACCAAGAAGTCATTAAAAATTTAAAATAAGAGTCTACTAATTTTGACTTCCGCTTCTTTCTCTAGCTAGATTTCTCTTCCTGCTCTACCTTGGATTCTTCTATTCCCATGACTCTTGCTCCTTCACTAATCCACACACCCGCTCTTCTCTCTCTGAAGCAAGTGGGGCAAGTAAGGAGGCTACCAAGGTCTGACTCACAAGGGTTCAGCACGCATCATAATCACCATCATCATCACCGTAGCAACCATCACATTTGTTGAGCATTTAGTAAAGATGTGTAGTGGGTGGTATGTGTGTTTCACTGATATCCTTAAGAAAGCTTTATGTCAACTCTATTAAGTTGGAAGTATTCTCTTTGTTTTGTAGATGATGAAGTAGGTGCTCAGAGAGTTCCTGACACTTGGCCAAGGTCGTTCAGAAGCTGGCCAATACCTGAACCATTTGGGCATAGGCTGGGGACATGGGTCAGATGCTGTGTTAATCAAAACTGGAGCGCACAAGATTTGCCTGATAGTGAACCTAGGACTGTCATTTTGGAACTGCTTAAATCCTGTTTTTCTGTTTCAATTCCAGAAGTCCCAGCTATGAGAATGAGGGAGAGGCCAAGAGCACAGAGCAGGCAAAGCTGGCCAGACAACCGCAGGTTCTCCCCCTGCCGCTGGAGGGGCTCTTCTGCCCTTGCTGCTCACCAGTCTCTACTCTCATCCTGTTGAACAGGCTGCTTAGCCTCCTGTGGCAGAGCCAGCTGTATTCAAACTCTTATGGGCACAAAGGGCCTGGTGGGGATTGAAACTCAGATGTCTGAAGTGGCGCAACATGTGCCCCTTTGCTCCGCAAAGCTTACAGGTAATGTATTAGCTGCAAGTTCTGAGTGTCAGGTCAGCTTTGTTCTGGCTACCCAACCTTCTGCCAAGTGCTGGACAATTGCCCTCATGATGGTCCAGTACTGGTCTAAGCCCGAGTCTCCTTCCTGTACCCTGTGCTCCAAGATTGATAACTAGATTGCTGCCCCAACTCTTGGGTCAAAGCCTCTTTTGATAACCCATTACTCCCATGATCCCCAATCTTTCAAAGACTGAGTCCCCAGCTTTCTTTCTTGGCTAGTCTTCTATCCTCAAACAGAAGCTTCTGCTAAAGCCAAACATGTAGTTTGAGCCCAGCTCCTTGATGAAAGATCTGAGGCTGCTAACTAGCCACCTGCTAATTTCTAAGCCTGTCCTGCCTCATGTTCTTGTTATTCTGTCTTTCCTGTCTGCCAAGCCTTATTTTATAATCTCACACATTTCACCCTGAAGCTAATAAATAGGACAAAGACCAGGAACCCCATAATTGTTAGAGTAAGATCTCAACTTTTTAACACAGAGAAGGTGCGCTCATGACAACATAGACCCCAGCAGCCTCTCCAGCCTTACTCTTCCCATCACAGGCTACGCCGGCCTGAAATGACCCTGGCCCACAAAACAGCTTGAACTTCCATGGATGCTCCATGCTGTTCATACCACTGCCCATGTTTATTTATTGACTTTTTTTTAAAGTATTATCGAGGCCTAATTGGTATACAATAAACTGCCCATATTTAATGTATACAATGTGATGATTTTGGACATACCTGTGAGCCATCACCACAATATTAAGGCAATGGCTGGGTGCAGTGGCTCACACCTGTAATCCCAGCACTTTGGGAGGCTGAGGCAGGCTGATCACTTGAAGTCAGGAGTTTGAGACCAGCCTGGCCAACATGGTGAAACCCCATCTCCACTAAAAATACAAAAATTAGCCGGGCATGGTGGCGAGTGCCTGTAATCCCAGCTACTTGGGAGGCTGAGAAAGGGAATCGCAGGAGGCAGAGTTTGCAGTGATCATGCCACTGCACTCCAGCCTGGGTGACAAAGTGAGACTCTGTCTCAAAACAAAAAAACAAACAAGAAAAAAAAATACCAATATTAAGCAATAAATATATGCTACACCTCTAAAATTTTCTTGTGTTCTTTGTTTTATTTGCTCATTTGTTTATTTGATATTATTTTTTAATATTAATTTTTTAAATTCGTAATAAAGTATTGATGACTATAGGCACTATGATGTATAAAAAAACTCTAGAACTTATTAGTCTTGCATATTTGAAAACATACCATTTTTATTCTACTTTTTAAACTTATTCATCCTTCAAATCTAGAGCTTAGTTCACCACCCCTAGGAAGGTAAAACGTACCTTTCTCCTTGAGAAACCATTCCTGTGTGTGTGTGTCTACTATTTACTGAAAGTCTGCACTATCTCTTCTTCTTTCACGAATTTGTATCATTGCATTTGCATGTTCCCAGAGCTCTATCCAATAGGTACCTTGGCAGGAATGTGAGCTGAAATCCATTTGACTAGTTAGCTAGCGTATTCCAGGGCTATAAAATAACAGTCCCAGGAGCCTGCATGGTTGTCAGACATTTCTAATAGATCACAGTTCTCTTTCCTACTGAGCCAGCCCAGGATCTCAGAACTCTTTGCAAAGTTATGCTGCAGGCAACCACCACCAATCAATGTGAAATGGAATATGAACTTCTTTTCATCAAAAGATTCCATGAAAACAGTGAGAAGACAAGTCCCGTCTTGGGAGAAGATATTTGCAATGGACATAACCAAGCGTTAGCATCCTGATCTTACACAGAATGCCTCTAAAGAAAGAAAGAAAAGAAATGGCACATTTGCTGCCCTTGCTCTAGGAAGATTCGGATGGGAGAAATCTTGAGTTTCCTGACCTCAGGCTGTACCCTTCATTGACACAAACAACAGGCACTGTGGGAACATGTGACTGTTTGATGTCAACAGCAGCTGTGAGTCGGGCTTATGCGCCACCCACCCCCACCACTCACCTCAGCTCAGCTCACCTGCTTTGTCCCAGAGCCAGCAGAGTACAGGCTGCTGTTAACAACTTCATGTCCCCGTAGGTAGCAGGCAGGTGCTTCTGTCTGATCTGGCTCTCCTTGACCACTGTACTCATCAAATAGACCAAGATCCCCAGAGTCCAACATCCTTACAAGGGGGCCAGAAAGGGACGAGCTTTCTGAAGAAGCACTGATGTAAAATACCAGGAGTTTTGACATCAAAGAAGATGTTTGTGATGGCAGCTGGGATTTGGCCATAATCTAGAAGACACATGGTGAATACAGTTGCAAGTCATTTAGTCATATTTCTTGCTAAATTGCTGTGTCTTCAATGGTGAGTCTGTTCGACTTTACTTTTGTTATGCTTCCCTCAATCACAAAAAGGACAAACTTCTCAACAGACTGGTTCTGAGTAAAAGTGACCTGAATTCTCTAATAAAGAAGAGGGAAAGATTCAGCTGGATAATGTCAGGTTTCTCTCACTTGACAGTACAATGTAACCATTTTTGCCATAATGCTGTGAGAGAGGATATGTGTGGGCCCAAGACCAGAATGGTGGAACTATGCAGTCAACCATAGATTTATAGCATTGCATGCAACAAAATGCCCAGGTTTGGTGTCAGGAAGCCCAGGTTCAGGCTTTGCAAATCCTAGGATTGGAAGTCAGTTCCTTAACCTCTCTGACTTTTAGCTAACTTGATTATAAAATCAGGTAAAGAAAGGCTTTTCATATGGTTGTTTTTATGGAAAAATGAGATAATGACTATAAAACTCACAGAAGTGCAGTTACGTAGTAGATGCTTATTGAGTAGTGGTTTATCTCCTTCTCCTATTCCACTCCAAAGGAAAAAGAAGAGAAAAGAAAAGAAAAAGATGTGTGTCTCTAATGGGCCAGTTGGCCATAGACTAACTTTAAAAATGCACTTTTGGGAAGTAAACATAAGCAATATATATTCAGAAATGACTCTTCAGGAGAATGGCACTAATGTATGATGGATACGCAGGAATGTCAACTCTCTGGGTCTGGAACACATCTCTGCATTCTCTGTAGATCTCTGGCACTTAGTTCAGCAGCAACACAGAACTAATATTCTATGAAAAGTGATAAAAGCATCTCTAGACAAAATACAGCAAGCTCCTATCAACTACAGACAGCAAAAGAAGGTGGACAGCATGGTGCCTGGCATATGGCAGATGCTCAGAATGAATAAATTAGCAGGCCTTTGAAAAACACACAGATGCATGGCAAACCAGGTAGTGCATAAAATTAATAATCACAGAAAGCAGTGTGCTGTCATTCACTGATGGTGCTAGGCACTTTGAAACACTCATTTTCTCAATACCTAACTTGGAAAAAAAATCCCCATTTTATACATCAGAAAACTAAGAGCAAGAGAGGTTCCCCAGTTTACCAAATATAACATGGTTAATGCATAATGAGGCAGGAATTTGACTGTCTCCATAGGTGTTTTTCTTGAGTCTAACCTGGCCCAGGACTGAGGTGGACAGGGTCTGAACGGGCAGTGAAGTGGGGAAGGTGGGCTGTTGTCGTGAATGTCCAGGGTGGTGGTGACTTGAAGGGTTTGGTGACCAAGGGGTGGATTGTCGCATGGGGTTTATAGGCAGACGTGGGGGCTGTAGTGGCATCAGGAATCTTGCCATGAAAGAGGTCTGGCAGAGGCACCCCTGAGACAAGCAGCTGTGAAGACAGGAAGCTGTGGCTATCACCTGGGGATGGGGGGAATAAAAGCCAATACCATAATGACAGCTATAACTGAAAGGGGGGCTCGGAATTGCTGGTGGATTATTTTCCCCCTACGTTGAAGCTGCTCGTTTGTCTTCTTCATCTTGGGTTGTGCTCTCTGAAATCTCCAGCACCAGAAATTTCCTAAAATGAAATGTCAGAGCATTTACTGTCCTATTCACTCTCGCCAAACGGGAGCAGCATAAATAATCCACATTATTCTCTTTAGGATCATGTTGGCAAAAATATATTAGCAGATATAATTGTCTGACACTTCAAGGAAGTGATGTTTTAAAAATAGGAACCCATGAGGAGGGAGAGAAAGAAAAAACACCTGACTCACTTGGCTTCCTGTGGCTACTTATTTTAAAGATAAGGCTTTTTTTTTTTTTTTTTTTTGGTCCTCGAATTGCTGTCATTTTTTTAATATATTTATACTTATAATGTGCTGCAACACACCCCTTCTAGGTTCTTAATTCATCAGTTCTCACCTCTTCTGCCTCTACTAGTTTCGTCTTTCTTTGATTGCCATGCAACTTCAGAGTTGGATGGAATGTGAAAGACTAGTCCCCATTCAGAGCCTGAACCCTTGTCCTTGGGTGTTTACTCAAATTCAGACAAAACCACTCAATGACAGTGGAAAATCCCCTCGTCTCACCACAGGACTTTCCAAAGTTCAGTCATACCATTTCACTTCTACTTAAAAACCTGTAGCTTTTTCACTTGTTATTAAGATGAAGTGCAAAAAGCCATAACAGCCTTGCCAATCTCTCTCTCACCACAGGACCTTGCATGGGCTGCTAGCTCTGTGTGCTCCTCAAATCCTGTTAAATCCACCCAACCTTCAGTAATGTGCCAGATACAGCTTGAATGAGCTCACAAGGACTGACCGTTAAATTTTCGGACATTTTATGAGCTGATTGTTCAACAGAGCTATTATTTAAAATGAAATTACATAAACTCATAAGTATATTAAAAACAAAGGCAATAAATATGCAAAACTCATTACTTTCTAATTATTTTCACCACATTGTACTCTATAATCCTGAGGTCATTTTTGCATAATAAAAGTGCTATATGATGGTGGCTACTGCACTTGTCCCCAACTCCACATTCAGACATTGATAGCTTGAAATCAGCCATAATGAGGACATTTACAACATGAAAATCAGCAAATACTACTCACTAGAGCTTGTCACGTGCCTCACCACTCAGAGAGACAGTCGCTAATCCTTTAGCAGCAAACCACTGCTTCAAACTCACCAAACTTTAAACTAGGTTAGATTTGCATGTGGTATGATTTCATAGGACTGAATTCCCTTCTTGCAAAACCTTCTCTTTTTGTAGTTATGCTTTAACAGTAACTGATACTACCACATGGATGGATTTTACCCTCCACGAGAGCAGAATTCTCGACAGGTTTTGCATACCATTATGATATCGCAGCAACAAAAAGGATGCCAAACTCATAAGAACTTATTGGTAAATAACTGTAGGGTAAATATCAAACTCAAATTGTTAGAAGCATTCAATATGAGTGGAAATCTTCAGCCCCTTTTAAGAGAGAATAATAACATATTATCTTAACAGATGAAAGAGAGTTCCTCTTAGGAAGAATCTTTCTTTCTTTGAAGTAACATTGATAAGCTGAAGTTATAGAAAAGGCCTGAGAACTGTGATTAGCAGAAACTAAGGAACAAAAGATGTGGCTAAAAACCCCTGCGTGAGAGGAGAGGAATGGGTAGCCCGGTGGCATGAGACTGGAGGACGAGGAGCCCCGAACCCCCCGGGGAGAAATCGCGTGGTTGCATTGCCAGAGAGTGTCTCAGAAAAAGAGTATCTGTTATTTCATTTGAAGTTTTTGTTGATGAGAAGTAAATAATTCTTTTTCTAAAACTAATACATAATGATTGTGCAAATTCCTGGAGAAGTTGGTTAATGGGTACAAAAATACAGTTACATAGAAGGAATTTGGCCTAATGTTTGATAGCACTGTGTGGTGACTATAGTTAACCATACTTTATTGTATATTTCAAAGTAGCTAGAAGAGAACATATGGAATGTTCTTAACACAAATGATAAATGTTTGAAGTGGTGGATATTTTAACTTGATTTGATTATTACACATTGTATGCATGTATCATATCACATGTACCCAAGAAATCTGTAGCTTTCCTTTCTAACTAAACCTTAGTAAAGTCCACACACAAAAAGATGTGTGTGTGTATGTGCACACATGAGTGTAAATTAATTAAGCGAATGAATTCTATGCTTGGGATGGTGTCACAGGGAATAGACACAGTATGCATGTGATGGTTAAAAAAAAAAACCTCATAAACTGAAATGGTTAAACATACATATAGTTGTAAACTAGAGGTGACCATAATGAAGTAAGAGTAGACCTGTATGAAAATCTCAGTAGTTCTGGAGTTTCCAGTTCATGAGGCATGTAAGATTTTGATTGGTTGGGTTTTTTTCCTTTGATCTCAAGGTGCTGGGAGACTGGGAACATGTATTTCAGTGGTGGTTCCATTTCTAAACCTATAGAGCAGGATATACTTCACTTGCAGTTGCAACTCCCTTTTGAGGTAGGGGAAGGGAAACTCGGAGACAGCCAGAACTGTATTCAAATGCAAGATTAAAAATTCAATGTACAGTTCAAGGTCATTATATTTATCCAGCAAGAGCCAATGAAGGCTGAATGGGAATGAGTAGCAGGCAGATTTTCAGATATATTTCAGACGGAGTGCCATCAGTAAGACTTGGCAATAAACCAACATTGAAGGTGAGGGAAACAGAGGAGTCATATAATGACTCTGAGAGTTGAGGGCATGCTGGTATCACTTAGTGAAATGGGGGAAAACTGCAGGAGCACCGCACCATGGAAAGAAAGTCTGTGCAATGCGAGGTTCAATAGTGCAGTGATGAGCCAGGGTGTCTGCAGATGGTGGCTATGCAGACCCCACGCTTGGCAGGTAGGTGCCCAGAAATACTTACGGTGCATTGGCGTGACTAGGGCCCCACAGCCTCTGCCAAAACAGCCACTGGCCGTATCTTTTGGCTTTTAATCATCAACTCACATTGTGCCACTCAGCATCCTCTTGGTTTCTTTGGATAAACTTAGAGGTTTGATTCATATAAATAAGTGTCTATGTTTCAAATTCATTTGTGTTTCAAAAACAACCGGCAGTTAAAAGTATCACCTTGAGACTGTATACAGTAACCATTGTTCTGGGAAATTTCCAATACGCATCTTTTGTGCTTTATCTATCTAATCTTTCATACTTGCAAGAACTATACACTAAACATTTAATGAAATGTGGTCAAGTAAATATCATGGGGGAAAAGGTAATGGGCAGGTAATTGAATATAAATTATATGTTTAAAATTTTTGCAATGTTCCTTATAGTTCTTACAGTATAGAGGTTCGGTGAACATCAAAAGCAACCCATGGCAGTATTTGACTTTCCGTTTCCGATTGTTTCACTTGAGATAATGGCTTCTAGTTTCATCAGTGTTGCTTCAAAAGACATGATTTCATTCTTTTTATGGCTGAATAGCATTTCAGTGTGTGAGTGGGTGCGGGTGTGGGTGTGGGTGAGTGTGTAACATTTTCTTTATCTGTTGATGGACACTGAGGTTGACACTTTGCTCTTGTGAACGGTGCTGCAGTAAACATGCAAGTGTGGGCCTATTTTTCATAAAACAATTTATTTTCTTTTGGGTAGATACTCAGTAGTGGGATTACTGGATGGAATGGTAGTTTTGCTTCAGTTGTTTGAGAAATCTCCATACTGTTTTCCATAGAGGCTATACGAATTTACATTGCTACTAACAGTAGATAAGAGTTCCCTTTTCTCCACACCCTCTCCAACATCTGTTATTTTTTGACTTTTTAGTAACAGCCATTCTCACTGGTGTAGGATCAGTAAAAGACAATCCAGACTCTGAATTAAAAGGTACAGAGTGCCAAACAGGACACAAAGAAACAAATTCAGAAGAGGAAGCAATCATTCTCACTTAGCAATGCTCCAAAGATTTGAGTTTGAGATATTAACAAGGATTATACATTATCAGGAAATTAACAGAAATTATCATATAAAATATGCATATAGGTTGAAGTTCATGGCAAAAGATATGATTCCACAGAATAATTAATTGCTGTATAAAGTGATCAAACTTGGATATGTTTAAATATACAAGTCAAGAATAATATCAAATGTATATGCTAAAAATATAAGAAAGGGGCTGGGCGAGGTGGCTCATGCCTATAATTCCAACACTTTGGGAGGCCGAGGCGGGTGGATCATGAGATCAGGAGATGGAGACCATCCTGGCCAACACAGCGAAACCCCGTCTCTACTAAAAATACAAAATAAAAAAAAATTAGCCTGGTGTGGTGGCGGGCGCCCGTAGTCCCAGCTACTCGGGAGGCCGAGGCAGGAGAATGGCGTGAACCCAGGAGGCGGAGCTTGCAGTGAGCCAAGATCGTGCCACTACACTCCCGCCTGGGTGACAGACGGAGACTCCATCTCAAAAAAAGAAAGAAGGAAAGAAGGAAAGAAAGAGAGAGAGAGAGAGAGGGAGGGATGGAGGAAGGAAGGAAGGAAGGAAGGAAGGAAGGAAGGAAGGAAGGAAAGAAATATCACAGATCAGTGACCACTGAGGTGATGCCAAACCTGCAGCAATTCATTGGTAAAGGTACCTGTTGACCAAGGGGAAGCTGAGAGATTTTGCTTTAGGCATCATGTCATGTTATTTCTCAACACTAAGGTCAACTATTATAAATGCTTTTAGCTACACTCTCTCTCTCTCGCTCTTGCTCTCGCTCTCGCTCTCTCTAGGATAAAATGTTGCTTTGTTCCTGTTTGTTCTTCACAATAGAACAACAGAACACCTAATTAAAAACTCATGGTATTTGTGTATTCTTCTAAAAATGTTTGGCAAATATTGTTTTTGGGGAGGCAAGAGAGACTTTGTGAAGGAGATACATCACGGCTTCTCAGTGTCATCACTCCTGACACTTAGGGCTGGATAATTCTTTGGGCTACCCCGTGCGCTGTAGGATATTCAGCAGTAGCCCTGGCCCCATCAGTAGATACCAGAAGCCCTTCCCCAGTTCTGACAACCAAATATGTGTCCAGATATTGTACGATATCCACTAGGAGGCAAAATATTTTTAGTGTAAGACTGTTTCAATGTCTATCCACGTGTACCTCTAATTTGGTGGTTCTCAACCTTGAGCACAGTATGCATCAGAATCCTCTAGAGAGCTTGTTAAAACAAATTGCTAAGCCCCATCTCCAGACTTGCTGATTCACTAGAACTGGTTGGGGCCCAGAAATTTGCACTTTTTATAAGTTATCAGGTGATTTTGATGTCACTGGTCCTAATACCACAGTTTGAGAACCACTGTTCTAGTTTATTTCTTCTCTCTGCTGCCTGGTGTTCCATTATTTGCATCTCCAGTATTTTACTTATTCATTGCTCTAGCGTTGGGCAGCTTGGCTGTCTCCACTTCCCTCTTCTCACAAACAAGGCTGCAGTCAGCATTCTGATGCCTGTCCCCTCACCCTTTGGGGTGTGACTTTCTCTAGGTCTATACCCCAGAATGACATTGCAGGCCCATAGGGTGTGTAGATGCTTTATTTCAATAAGTGCTGTCTGATCACACTTTAGAATAGCTGATCCCAGGTATGCATAAATAGCTGTATCCCCATTTAACAGAGGAGGAAACCATGAAGCAGGAATTTAATTAGACTGACCCCCTCCAATTCCACCATTAACACGGCTAGTGAGTGAATGTCTTGGTGCAAACCCCTGTCTTACTCCACCCTGCTGGTAACTGACAAAATGATCTTTCAGTTGCCTTGTGTTCCACCACGGAATTTTCCACGACTCTCAAGCTGACCTTCAGTATGAGCCCCACCTGCAAACTGTGCTTGTTTACCCTCCTACTCATGTCCTTAAGTGGGCAGAAAGATCAGTTATTTTGCTGATAATTTTGCAAGTGAAAAGAGTAACGGCCCTTGCTCTACACGAGTTCCCCACATAATTGACTTGGATTTCCTGGGTCAAATTTCAACTTTTTTACTGCTTGAGAATGAGTTGTTGCCACATGTCCCCTTTGCCTGCTTGTGAGTCTCAGGCTTCTGCACTGACCTCTACATAAAAGAATGACTGGGACAGTGCTGTGTCTGAGGAACAAACTCCAGACTTGATGTGATGCTCGATAGGTACCTATTGCATGCTGGCCTGTCACTTGCTATGTGGCCTTAAAGAAACACCTGTTACACAAACATGTCTGTTACAGGTAACAACGCGTTTTCATAGCAACAGTTCCATTTGATCTCTAACTTTCCTGCTAGGTAACAACAAGCAGGCATTGTCATACCCATGGGAAGGATGCGGCTCACAATGAGGGATTCTAAACCATGTGGTTTATCATGGGTGGAGCTGGAGACGCATGTCTTTCCCACTTCAAACTACCCTAAAATTTGTCTGGGCTTCAGTTCTTGCAATTATATAATTGGAAGGTTAAAGAGGTTGTTTTAATCTTCAATAATAATAAGTTTACAATTGAAATTTTTGCTCTACCTTGTTAGGGGTTGATTGTGTCCACCTGGAATTCATACGCTGAAATCCTAATGTCCAGGACGTAGGAGTATAACCTTACCTGGAAATAGAACAATTGCGATGTAATTAGTTAAGATGAGGGCATACTGGAGTGGGTTGAGCCCCCAGTCCACTATGACTGGTGTCCTTACAAAAAGATGAAATTTCAACACAGATACACACATAGGGCCAGGCGTGGTGCCTCACGCCTGTAATCCTAGCACTTTGGGAGGCCAAGTTGGGTGGATCACGAGGTCAAGAGATCGAGACCACCCTGGCCAACATGGTGAAACCTTATCTCCACTAAAAACACAAAAATAAGCTGGGTGTGGTGGCAGGCATCTGTAGTCCCAGCTACCTGGGAGGCTGAGGCAGGAGAATCACTTGAACCCGAGAGGCAGAGGTTGCAATGAACCGAGATCTCACCACTGCACCCCAGCCTGACGACAGAGTGAGACTCCATCTCAAAAAAAAAGAAAGAAAAAGAAACACACATAGGGAAAAACGTAAAGGCGGGGGCCAGGGTGACGTTGGCAGAAGCAACGGGATGTCAAAGATTGCCAGAAACCCCAGGGGCAAGTAGAGGCCTGGAACAGATTCTCCTTCACAGCCCTGAGAAGGAACCAGCCCTGCCCACACCTTGCTCACAGCCTCTGGCCCCCAGAACTGTGAGACAATATATTTCTATTGGTGTCAGCCACTCCGTTTGTGCTGCTTTGATACCACAGCCCTGGCAAACTAACAGATCTGCAATACCCCATTTACAGGAACCTCCTTGTAAACTTTTATTTCTAAATGTCCTCCAGAATGTGTTTTTCGCTGGGAAGGGGGAATGGGGATTTCTTTCTTTCTAGAAAGAAAATGAGAATTTTCTTTCTACAGCTTGGATTTATGTGGGGGTAGTCACTTCTGATGGCCAAGGAACCTGCACAGGCATCCTTGCAGATGCTGTGAAGAAGGCTAGGGAGCGGTACGGTGCCCTCCGCTTCCAGTTCCAGAAAAGATCTTGCCCACACTTCTTTACGTAGAATTCACACTCCACCCAAATAAAGGCTGGGGCCCAGACCACCTGGTACACATAACAAATGATAATGCGAAGCTGTGAGCCCTGGCCTGGTACAAAGCCAGAGGAGAGGGGACCCTGGCGGAGTGGAGAGGGTGTGTTCCAGTCAAGGCCTTAAATCGAGTGACCTTTTCAAGGCACGTCTTACCCCGCGAGCTACAGTGAGCAACCCCTGGTTAACCAGTTCTATCCCCATGGTGCTACAGGACCTGGGGAGGCATTATGTGCCTTTTCTAGTCTCCTTGGCCCTTTCCTTCACAGGGGAAACGGACTGTGAGCTCAACAGATAGAGGGTCAGAGACAAAGCCTGTCCTCCTCACCTCTTCTTCACAGGTGTGCGTGACTCCACCCTCCTCCTTGCTTCAGAAATAAGTTCTTCCACCACTGTCCTCTTGGGTGTTTGAATTTTTTAGTCTCAGATAATTGAGATTAAATAAGCTTTCTCTTCTCTCTTGTCACTAAACCTCCTCTGAGATCTGCTGGGTCACCAGGAGAAGGGGAAATTCCCTTCCCACAAAGGGGATAGGGGCTTAGCAATAAAACAATAGGACAGCATGAGCCCCAGGCTATACCTGCTCCTGCTTTTTTTGGATGACCTCTAAGCAAATCCATCCTTCCTATCTGGGAATGTTTGCTGTAAAATAAATTCATTCATTCATTCCTCTCTTCCTCCTAAGAGCTGTTGCCTCTCTAAAGCCCCATCTGATTTATTCTTTTATTCACCCAACTTTGGACACGTACGGGGTTCCTGTCCTCTGTTCTAAGCACTTACCATACAGCAGTGGACAAAACAGAAAGAGCTTTCTGCCCTCATTGCGCTTACGTTATAATGGGTGAGGGAAAAAAAAAAAAAAAAAAACTAAAAATGTAATATCAAGTGTGGCGTATAGCATTCCAGAAGATGACTTAAGCTATCACAACGGGAAAAGGTAGAGAAGGATGAGGAGGATTCAGATTCTGAGCATAGGGAAGACAGGTTGTAGAATTACATAGGATGGCAGGAGAAACCTCTTTAAGAGTGTGACGTGTGAGCAACAACTCGAAGGATGAAGCGAGGGAGTTATCCACGCAGGTATCCAGCAGAAAGTATCCTGGGCAGATGAAACAGTGAAACAAAGATCAAAGATGGGACCGTGATATGTGCATATATACATTATATTTATATAATGTTAAATATGTATAAATATGAAATATATAGTAATGTATAAGCCCTTATACAGTTTCTTCAGTCTAATAATAAGGACTTATGCTGAGAGCATCCCGCAACCCCATGGACCCTTGGTCTGAAATATCTTGCAAAGCATCCTTTTTTTTTTTTTTTTTTTTTTTTTTTTTGAGATGGAGTCTCGCTCTACCACCCAGGCTGGAGGTGCAGTAGCCTGATCTTGGCTCACTGCAAGCTCCCCCTCCCGGGTTCACGCCATTCTGCCTCAGCCTCCCAAGTAGTTGGGACTACAGGGGCCCGCCACCATGCCTGGCTAATTTTTTGTATTTTTTTTTAGTAGAGACGGGTTTTCACCATATTAGCCAGGATAGTCTTGATCTTCTGACCTCGTGATCCGCCCGCCTCGGCCTCCCAAAGTGCTGGGATTACAGGCGTGAGCCACCGCACCTGGGCCTTGCAAAGCATCGTATGCTATCTTGACAAGCAAGAGCTTCTTGCTCAAATAGCTGCTTTTTAATCCCTGGGCAAACTCATATATCCCACCCACATATAAAAGTAACCAAAGCCACGCAGCCCTGACTCCTTCCTCTCTCTCTCTCTCTCTCTCTCTCTCTCCCCCTCCCTCCCTACCCCCCTCTCTCTCTCTTTCTCTCTCTGTCTCTGACTCCTGTGTTATCCTCAGACCTCTCCAGGGAGCACTAGAATTTCAGTGAACACAGATTAATGTGATCTAACTGGAAGAGACACAAGAAATCCTGCAATCTAGTTATTCCCAAACAAGCTGTTTCAACAAAACTGTGTTATCTACTGTGTACAAGTAAGTAATATATTGCGGGGTAGGCATGATTATTATTAATAATATTGTTATTACTGCACAAGAGTCTCAACGAACAAGAAATAATCCCTGCCTCAAAGAAGTGGATAGAAACGTAAAAAGGATTTCCCATAATACCATAAGAGCTAGCATTTCCTCAGGGCTATCTACATTCCACGCAGTTTCCCAAACACTTTCTTAGTGTTATTTCTCTTAATCCACACATCAGTTCTGAGAAAGGAGCCTATTCATATCCATAAAGTCTTAAGGAGAGAGAGATTCAGGGAGACCCACAAGCTTCCCTGAGTTAAAACAATTATTAAGTGGGAAAAGTAGAATTTAGTCTTTATCCATTTGATCCCTGAACTTCTTAATATACTCCACTGGCATGATTAGAACCTGAACCAAAAGTATACATAAGTGTTATTGAGGCAAGAGAATAGGGTCAGGAAGGAGGGATCCTAAGCACTTCCTGGAACTGAAACAAAGGGAATCCCCCCTCCAACTTTCTAAGTACTTTCTACTTGCCCAAGTAAATAACTTCTTAACTTCACTGCAGCTATGACAGGAAACCTCTTCATTTGCATGTAGCCTGTACACCAAGTAAATAACTTGGTAACCTCATTACATCTTCTTCATTTACATAGGGCATACACCAAGTAACCAATGAGAAATGTCTAGTGGGGTTTTTGGTTTTGTTTTGTTTTGTTTTGTTTTTTGTTTTTAATACAGAGCCTCGCTCTGTCTCCCAGGCTGGAGTGCTGTGGTGTGATCTCAGCTAACTGCAGCCTCCACCTCCCGGGTTCAAGCAATTATTGCCTCAGCCTCCCAGGTAGCTGGGATTACAGGTGTGCACCACCACGCCCGCCTAATTTTTGTATTTTTAGTAGAGATGGTGTTTCACCATGTTGGCCAGGCTGGTCTCGCACTTCTGACCTCAGGTGGTCCACCCGCCTCAGCCTCCCAAAGTGCTGGAATAACAGGCATGAGCCACCGCGCCCTGCCGTCTAGAGGGTATTGAAACCCCAGAAAATCTTGTGACGGTGCTCTTGAACTGTTTGCTTGGGCCCACTCCCACCCTGTGGAGTGTACAATAGCAGATTTCAATGAATCTGATTTTGTTGCTTCCTTCTTTACTTGTTTATTTGTGTGTTTTGTCCAATTCTTTGTTCAAAACGCCAAGAACCTGGTAGCCTCAACTGGTAACATTATGAAAGCAGAGACGAGCAGGTCATTCACCCCTCCTCTATGGAGAAACAGAAAGTTATCGAAAGTTGCGTAATAGTGGGTCACTTGGTTGACAGGTGGGGAAAGGACATTCCTGTGGAGGAAACAGCAGGAACACACACATAGAGCCCAGCTGAGCTAGCAGGAGGTGGGGCTGGAAGGGGATATTGGAGCCATGTTGGTGAGAGCCTTGTGTTTCCTATTTAGGAGCTTAGGAGCTTAGATTTTATACTGGGGGTCATCAAAATTCAATCCCATTGAATCTGTGACTCAGTACGTCCTTCTTCACCAGATTGGTGAATTACCCTCCCTCCTTTCCTCTTCCATGTTTACCTTGTCATGTTTATCACTTGTTTATTTATTTTTGAGACAGGGTCTCTGTCACCCAATCTGGAATGCAGAGGCGCGATCAGGGCTCACTGCAACCTTCACCTCCGGGACTCAAACGATCCTCCCACTTCAGCCTCCCAAGTAGCTGGGATTACAGTCATGCCACCTTGCCCTGCTAATTTTTGTATTTTTTGTAGGGATGGGGTCTCACTGTGCTTCCCAGGCTGGTCTCAAACTCCTGACCTCAAGTGATCCACCAGCCTTGTCCTCCCACAGTGCTGAGATTACAGGCATGAGCCACCGCCTGGCTGTTTATTCATATTTTTATGCCAAGCAGTATGTCAGGCTTTGGCAATACAATATGCACCTGTCAACCTTGGTTGTTTGGTTGGATTGGTACTTGCTTGACAGAATGTATAAATAAATGTGAACTCTCTAAATCAGAGGTCATGCCATGCTCCTTTTCTCTCCCTCCTGGTGCTTAGTACAACGCCTAACATACAATTCCATAACTACTGTTTAAATGGAAGATAAAGCGTACAAGTGAATTAATACGTTTATAAATGAATGAATGTATGAGAATATAAATGGGTGGACAAATTGACTTCATCAGCAACTGAATAAAAGAGGAAAATGTATCAATATTCTACCCCATCTATCTTTCCCTATAAGGAGTGTAGATTTTACCTACACATACCATATGTTCTCTGCACTTCTTTCCACCACAACATGACTCAGAAGTAGCCCATATTCTTGGGGAGAGAAATATGTCAATGCGTTCCTTTTAAATTTTTGAATAGACTTTTAAAATTTCAGATGATTGTAGAGTCTCATGCAGTTGTAAGAAATAAAGCAAAGAGCTCCGTGTGCCCTTTACCCATTTTCCACCGGTGGCAATCTTTTCAAAAGCTATTATACAATATCACAGTCAGGGCATGGAGTTGGCACAGTCAAGATACAGAACTTTTCCATCATCACCAGGATGCAGCCCTTCTATAGCCACACCCGGTTCCCTCGAGCCCCCACCTCCCTCCTCAGTCCCTGGCAACCACCTGTCTGTTCTCCATTCCTATAATTTTCTCATTTCCAGAATATTATATTAACGGAATCATATATAAGTAATCTTTCTTGATTGACTTTTGTCACTCAACATAATTCTCTGGAAAGTCCCCCAAGTTGTGTATGTATTAACAATTCATTCCTTTGTATTATTGAGTGGTATATGACGATACAAATGTACCATAGTTTATTTAATCATTCACCCACTGAAGGACACTTGTGTTGTTTCCAGTTTTCAATATTATAATTAATTTGTGTACCAATTTTTGTGTGAACATAACCTTTCATTTCTCTGGGATAAATGCCCAGGAGTGCGATTGTTAGTTGTTATTTTTTTTAAGAAACTGTCAAGCTGTTTTCCAGAGTCCCCGTACAATTTTACATTCTTATCAGCAATGTATGTGATGTGTGATCCAGTTTCAACATATGTTTGTCAGAAATTGGTGGTCACTATTTTTTTTTTTGTATATATTTTTGTTCAGTTCTTTATTTTCATCTCTCTTGTGGTTTTTCTGTACCTAATTACATTTTCATAGTACAGTAGAAAGTAAATTGTACAAGTTTTGCAGAGGTTTTTTAAGCCATTCTAATAGGTATGTAGTGATAAATCACTGCAGTTTTTAAATTTTCATTGTTTTAATGGCTAATGATGTTGAACATTTCATGCACTCATTTGTCATCTGCCTATCCTCTTCTGAAATGTTTGTTGGTATCTCTAACCTATTTTCTCATTTAATTTTTTTCATCAGGTTTTGAGAGGTCTTTAAATAGTTTGTAGTGATGTTCCTAATAGTCTTTCATTCCTGGTCATGGTCATTTGTGTTCGTTTTTTATCAGCCTTTTCAGAGAAACTTGTAAGTTTTATTGATCTTTTTAAACAAACAACTTTGTTTCATTGATTATTTTTTCTGTAATATATTTTGTGTTTTTATTTGCTTCTGTTCTGTATTGTTTTCTTCTCTCAATTTCCTTTGGATTTATTTTGCTATTTCTTTCCAGGCTCTTGAAGTAGGATCTCAGATTATTGATTTCAGACTTTATTTTTTTAACGTTTGCAGTTAGTGCTCTAAATTTCCCTCTCAGCATTCTTTTAGTTATATCCTACAAAATTTTTATGTTACATTCTCATTTTCATTCAATTCAATGTATTTTTTTTTCAGTTTCCATGAAGACATCCTCTTTGACCCATGGGTTATTTAGAAGTGTAGCATAGTTTGAAAGTATCTGGGAATTTTTCTGGTGTCTTTGTTAATGATTTCCAGTTTGATTTCACATTGGCTCTGTATGATTTTAAATACTTTAAGTTTGCTGAGGTTTGCTTCATGTCCCAGGATGTGGTCTGTCTTGATATATGTTCTATGGGCACTTGAAAAGAATTTTATTCTGCCATTATCGGATGGAGGATTCTACAAAGGTTGATTTGATTCTATGGTTGATGGTTTTACTGAGTTCTTCTATATCCTCGATAATTTTCTGTTGGGTTTTTCTATCAATTATGGAGAGAAGAGTATTGAAGTCTCCATCTACAATTGTGAATTCATCTATTTCTTCTTTTAGTTCTATCCATTTTCAGTGCATATATTTTATAATTCTGTTTCTTTGTGTGTGTTTGCACACACATTTAGGATAGTTATGTCTTCTTAGTGGATTAATACATTTTCCATCCTTTTGTTCTCAAACTGCCTGTATTATTATATTTGACATGAGTTTCTTTTAGTAAGCATATAGTTGGCCTATATTTTTTAATCCACTCTGTTGATATCTGTCTTTTAATTAGTATATTTAGACCATTTACACTTAGTATGACTATTGATACATTAGGGCTTGAGACTGCTATTTTATTTTCTGTTTTCTGTTTACTCTTTCTGTTTTCACTTCTGTTTTATTTTTCCTGCCTTTCTGTGAGTTATTTAAAAACCTTTTTAGAATTATATTTTGATTTATCTATGGAGTTTTTGACTGTGTCTTTTTGAAGAGGTTGATTTATTATTTTTAGTGCTTGCTCTAGGTATAAGCATTATATATTCAAAATTTACTACCGTCAACACAGTCTGGTGTTGTTATTTTACCAGTTCAAATAAAATATGGAAAAATCACCTCCCTTCCCATCTCTCCTTCCACCCTCCATTTATAATATAATTATAATGAATATTTCCTTTATATACATTTAGAACATATTAGATGGGTTGTAATTTTTGCTTTACCCATTAAACATAATTTTGAAGACTCAAGAAGAAAAATCTATTTTGTTTATCCATATTTTAGCTTACTGTGTTATTTCTTTCTTTCTGATGTTCCAAAATTTCTTAACTTTTTTTTGTTTTGTTTAGAGAACTTCCTTTAGCCATTTGTTAAAACAGGTCTGCTTCTGCTAGTGACGAATTCTCCTAGTTTTTTTGTTTTTCTTTATCTGAGCATATTTTAATTTCTCCTTCATTCCTGAAAGATATTTTACTAGATAGAAAATACTGGCTTTACAGTCATCTTATTTTCTTCAGGACTTAAAAAATATTGTGCCACTTTTTTTCTGGTCTCTACAGTTTCCAATGAGAAATTCACTGCCAATCAAAGTATTTTTTCTTTGATGGATATTGTTTCTCTCTTGCTGCTTTCAGGATTTTTTCTTTGTCTTTAGTTTTCAGAAATTTGACTATTTGGGTTTTTTTGTGTTTGTGGTTCATTCAGCTTCTTGAATATGTGGATTTATGTATTTACAAAATGGGAGAGTTGTCAGTATTTATTTCTCTGAGTATTTCTTTCAACCCTGCCCTCTTTCTCCTCTCTTTCTTGGGTTCCAATGGCATGAACATTAGATCCAACACTTTTTAATTGTTCTACTTCCAGTACATTGATTCTTTACTCTGACTCTTTCGTTCTGCTGTTGAGCCCATCCATTGAGGTTTTGTGTAGATTTTTGTTTGTTTCATTTTAATTTTGGTTACTGTATTTTCACTTCTAAAATTTCCATTTGTTCTTCTCTATTTATTCTATTTTCTATAAGACTTTGCTGTTTTTGCTGAGACTCTTATTTTTTCGTTTGTTTCAAGCATGTTTGTAATTGCTCATTGAAGCATTTTTGTGATGACTCTTTGAAATCTTCATCAGATAAGTCTTACATCTCTGTTGGCATCTATTGATTGTTTTTTTCTCACCAACTGAAACTTTATGGTTCTTGGTAAAATGACTTTTTTATTGAAAACTGCATATTCCAGGTATTATATTATGAGACCCTGGATTTTATTTAAACTTCACGTTTTAGCTAGCTTCGTCTGATACCGTTCTGACAAGGGAAAAAAAGAGACTCCCAGGGATAGTGTGGGTGTAGAAGTCTGTATTTCTCACCTGGCTCCATTGATACCTCCCTTTACGGGATGGATGGGAGTGCCTCATACGGCTTTTCTGTTTGTTTTTCTGGGTTTTTTTTTTTTTTTTTTTATGTTTGTTTGTTTGGTTTTTGTTTTTTGTTTTTGAGATGGAGTCTCGCCCTGTTGCCCAGGCTGGAGTGCAATGGCACGATCTCGGCTCACTGCAACCTCTGCCTCCCGAGTTCAGACAATTCTCCTGCCCCAGCTTCCCGAGGAGCTGGGATTACAAGCGTGCGTCACCACACCCAGCTTATTTTTGTATTTTTAGTAGAGACAGAGTTTCTGTAAGTTGCCCAGGGCTGGTCTCAAACTCTTGGCCTCAAGTGATCTGCCTGCCTGGGCCTCCCAAAGTGCTGGGATTACAGGCGTGAGCCACTGCGCCCGGCCACAGCTTTCACTACACCCCCTCTGATACTACCCCAATGAGGAGGGACAGAAACACATGTCACTGCTCAACGAGGCTGAAAGTCTAGGTATCCCACATGGTCTTTACAGACACTGTCATGGGGAGGGGGCTTATTATTGCCTGGCAAGGAGGAAAGCTCTAGCTTCCTGCTCAGCTTCCTCCCACACTACCCCAGCTGGGCATTTGGGGCCCCTCATTTCAAACAAGCAAAATGGCAGTCCAGGCTTTCCACTCATCCTTAGCCAGTGCGGATGGACTATAATTTTTTTTTTCTGTGGCGTTTGGCTACGGTAGGACAGTTATTGTCCAAAAGTTTTCTGTTGGTAATCCCAGCACTTTAGGAGGGTGAGACAGGCAGATTCCCTGAGATCAGGAGTTCGAGACCAGCCTGGCCAACCTGGTGAAACCCTGTCTCTACTAAAAATACAAAAATTAGCTGAGCACGGTGGTGTGCGCCTGTAATCCCAGCTACTTGGGAGGTTGGGGCAGGAGAATCACCTGAACCCAGGAGGCAGAGGTTGCAGTAAGCCAAGATCACACCATTACACTCCAGCCTGGGCAACAAGAGTGAAACTCTGTTTCCAAAAAACAAACAAACAAAAAAGAAAGTTTTCTGTCTCGCTAGGCTGCTTCTTTCCTGTTCCTTTTGGTGGAGAGGGAAAGTTTTTATTAAGGCTTGTCTCATCTGTGTCTATCAGCATTTGTCAATTGTTAATTCTTCAACGTGAAGTTTGGGACATATGAAACAGAAGGAAAACTCAGGGAACTCACCACCTTGCTGTTCTTTGAGTTTAGAGGTCCCTAGCCAGTCTGTCACCTTCTCTCCACATTTAAGTTTTCTCAAATTTTTTAAAGTATGCCCAGGGCTTTTAGTTGTATTTAGTGGAAAAAACTAGGTGAAAGTTCATCTACTCTGTCTTCTCCTCAACAGAGGTCACAATTGTTCTTCATGGTTCTCTTTTAGAAATATTAAATTGCTTCCATGCCTACCTTAGCTGAGACTTTATTTATTTATCTATTTATTTATTTATTTATTTATTTATTTTCCTATTTACTTGATCCTATCAGAATCCTCAACCTCAAAGCCAACAAAAGGTGAAAAAACAAGGAAAAAGAAAAAAGAAGTCATATAAATTTTCCTGGTTTAGGAGAGAGTTAATGTTCTAAAGAAGCAGCTTCTTGAGAATTAATTCAGAAACCGTTTATTGTTGATTTAATATTGCTGAAACCTCAATTCTGTGGCATTCACTCAGAAATCCCAATTTTAAAAATAATCTTACATGTTCAACCTTGGTTATATATTATTTAAAAACTTTCCTACCTTCTCAAACAGCAGAGGCTCAGGAAAAGAATTCACCTCTTCTTAATGACTCAGATCCTAATTCTAAGCAGCTGGGGCAGTTTGCTTTCTCTCTGCCAAGCAGCTACGAGCTCTTAATGCATTTTCCTGCATCTGCAGGGCCCACATCCCTAATTCCTGCCCGTAATGTTCTGGGGAATTGGAAATGAGATAACCATGCCTGATGAAGTAGTGGGCTGAGGACACAGGGATTCTCCTACCACCAACCAATAGGGATTTTGACATAGGTGATTTTGAAAATAATTATGGTGATACTTAAGTAATGTAAACTTAATTTAATATTCTTAGTTATAATCTATGTAAGTGAAGTTGCCAAACAAGTAGATGTTAAAGAAACAAACAACAAAAACAACAACAAAATATAAAGAAGAAGAAATGAAAGAAGGAAGAAGGAATTTTCCTGTTGGAAATAAAATTTGTGGAATGTTAGCGTGAGTCGCAAGAGTACACTGGATCCCTTACAGATACTACTATTTTGAATTAGTCTCACTTTGCAACATCGTGGCAAAGATTATTATCCATATTTTGAAAATAAGAGAACTGGGGCTGGAAGTTTAAGTGAATTGCCCAGGTCTGGATTCAGCTCAATTCTCCCCTTATCCATTCCATTATGATGGGGTGGGATGGAAGCTGCAAGGTGTAATTAAACACAAGGACAATAAACCCCATGGTCAATGTCATGGAGCTGTCTAATAAGGTGTTTCTCAAACACTGATGGGCAGTTGACTCCCAAGTCAATAGGTCTAGAGAGGGGCTAGTGGTTCTGTATTTCTAACAAGATCCCCAACGTTTCAATGCTGCTGGTCTACAGACTGCGTTTTAAATAGCATGGACCTAAAAGACCCACTTTTGACAATATATAAAGGACAGTAATATGAATTTGATTTTTAATTGAAAGTATTTGGGGAATTTATTGTTTTTGTTCCCCTTAAAAAATAAAACATACTCATAAAAATACATGACCATTTTATTACTGATACTGAAACCAAAGAAGGATGTTGATTTAAGGTAGGGGGAAATAAAACTTACCTCTTACCAGCATTTTTCAATATTCTTTAGCTACACTGAAGTCAGAATGCATAATTTATGGCTTAACAAAAGACTAACAAATGAAATCAGGATTTTGTTAACTAGAGTGACTTTTTCATTGAGATTTGCAATATTTAACTTAAAGTCATGGAATAAATATGAGAATAAGCTACACACACACACACAGAGACCACAATGAATGTACTATCTAAGATATTTGAGATTAAAAGAGATCTAAGGACCACAGAATATATATATACCAGTTGCTGTCTTGATTTTTGATCTATGATTTGTTTGAATGAAAACAATAACTCTCTGCATATTAATCCAAAAGAAAAATATTTAGCCATTTGAACACTATATACCTAAGTATGTTCCAAATGATTCTCCTTTCCATGGCATATTAATTGTTCTTCTGTGACAAAAAGAACTTTGTAGGGAAATAGGTTTGGAAAACTCAGGTCAAAGTTAATAAGATTCTTTACTGGAGGACTTTGCAGTTAATAACTTGCTTCTTTTATTTCCCACTGTTTAAGTCTTTCATGGAGGGTAGTTCTTTCCCTGCCCTAACCTCTCTTAAGTAACATGAAATATTCTACTCAGTTTAAGTCACAAGTATAATCTTGCTTTCCTGTGTAAAATGTGTTACTATTTAAATAGCAAAATCACAAACTTGATTTTGAGTCTCAGCCCCTCTCCTCCTGGAAGGTTCTATGGTTTGTGGAAGCCACAGCCTGGGAAGGGGGCTCTCGTTGGCTGTGGCTCTTTCTGCTCCCTGTCACTTTCTTCCACTACTTCTCCCCAACAATATCTGCGTTCTAGGTTTGTGCCATGGAAAGAAAGCAGGAAAGGAGAGAATGACAGGAAGATTATTGTTGGGCCAATAATGTTGTGAGCTGCTGCCTGGGTTTGGCAGCTACAAAATGCCCATAAAATGTCTAAAAAAGGATTGCATTAGTCCATCTTGCATTACTATAAAGGAATACCTCAGATCCAACAATTTATAAAGAAAAGAGGTTTATTTGGCACATGATCCTTCAGGCTATTTAAGAAGCATGGTGCTGGCATATGCTCGGTTGTCACATGATAAGAGAAGGTGCAAGAGAAGAAGGGGAGGGATGCCATGCTCTTTTTAACAACAAGCTTTCACGGGAACTAACAGTGTAAGAGCTCATTATTGCAGGGAAGGCACCCAACCCATCCATGAGGGGTCCATTTCCAGGACCCAATACCTTCCACTAGACCCCACTTCCAGCACTGGAGATCGAATTTTAACATGAGATTTTGGGGGGACAAATATTCAAACCATATTAAAGATAAATTTTAGAAACACCCTCACTACCCCCAGGTCTCTTTCCATATCTATGTGATGTGGGCCATGACCTCATCTTCTTCTGCACCTTCCTCTATCTCCTCCACTTCCTTTTGGCTGAGGTCACTCCCCCTTCCTCCTGGTGCCATCTTGGACAGCAGCTCAAATTAACCCACCCCAGTTCCCTGTTGTTCATGGCACTCATTTTATCCACGTCTCACTCACACATCCTTTTCCCAGAATAATTCTTGGAGTGTGGGACACTTGATGACACTATCTCCCCTTCCAATCCAGTTTATCCACATACAACTCGTCAGCTTCTCTCTTATTCTTTAGCTGTGTCAGGGGTGATTCAGATTCCAGATCTCTGTGACCACCACTTTTACAGTCCAATGGGTTCTTCTTTCCTACTGCCCAGAAAAAAAGCCAATGCACTGACATCAGCAGCTCTTGCAGCAGAGAAAAAATTTAATAATCACAGAGAAGGCAAGCAAAGTGGATGGAAGGTGTCTCTAAAATCTCCCTCCCCGGGACCTCAGAGACTAAGTTTTTTAAGCATAATTTGGTGGGCGATGGGCTAGGGAATGGGGGCTACTGATTTTTTAGGAATGAAATCATTGAGGTGTTGAAATTAACTTCATGAGCTAAGTCAGTTTCTGGTGGGGGGTCATAGGACCAGTTTAGTCATTTCTTTCCTTGGTATGGGCCACATGTCTGGTGGGCATCAGTTGGTCCACAAGAATGCAAACTCTGAAAAATATCTTAAAGACCAGTCCTGAGTTTCACCATAGTGATGTTATCTATAGAAGCAATTTGGGGTAGTTATAAATTTTGTCCCTCACCCTGTCCCTGGCTACATGATTCTGTGAGCAGTAAAGTGAGCAATTATAGAAAAGCAAGCTAAGAAACAGTGACTGGTTGCCACTTAACTTCTGCTTATGGCTTAACAGAATTCCGCCATTGACTATAATTTCAGCCTTGTGGCTTTTCATTAATGTTATACAGGCTATTTTAGTCTCCAAGCATGGAGGTGTTTCGTTTCAGGACGGGGCTGTTATTGTCTCTTTTTTTTTAAGTTAAACTATAAGTTAAATTCCTCCCATTGTTAGTTTGACCTATTTGCAGGAATGAGCCAGAGTGGTTAGCTAATGAGGTTAGAAGCAAGATGAAGTCAGTTATGTTAGATCTTTCTCATTGTTATTGCTATAAGCTTTGCAAAGGCAACTTTACCACCACCACCACTACCCCACCTCTGATCCATATATTCCACTGCAGGGGACTTAAGCAAAATTCTCTAAGTGGTTCTGCTAAAGACCACCACCCCAACCCCTGCAAATCACCAGGCTTGAGGTGAGAGGCTGGCACCTCCTCACCTTTCTCTTTGTGAGGAGTAAAGGCCTCACAACACAGCCATATATTTTCCAAAAATATATATTCAAAAAAATTCTCCTTATACTCCCTTCTGATGCTCCTTTTGATACCTTGGATGTGGGTGAGACATCTAACTCACTTTTGATCACCTACTTTGAACTTTCTGCATGTGATGTAGCAGATACCGCACTTACTTTGAAAGGTGATATCCATTGTCTCCCAGTGCTTCGGCCAGTATTTCCATCTTCAGGTTCTGTTGAATATGCTAATGAACCTCTGGAATCCCCAAGAGTATTTCTGAAATTTCTCCCAACTTCAAACCTTCTTTTCATGGTGCAGATCACAGGAGTAGTCAGGAATGCTTCTTGTAAATACTTCAGTAGAAGGTTGGCATTGGACAAGATAAGAAATAATCACTTTCAATTTCATTCTTTAGTAAAGAGGATGATCTGAGACTCAGAAAGTTTATTGGCAAAGTCAAGTCACCCAGGTTCTCACTGGGAGAGCTGAAACAAAGTCAGCTGCCCTGACTTGGACACTCCTCCACCACTAATGTCTAGGAAAGACACAGGCTTCAATATTTAAATTTTTTTCTAAATTGAGGGAGACTAAAAATATCTTTCCAGTTTTAAGTGGAACTAAACCAGTGTTTCTAAACAAAAAGACTCCGTGAAGAAAACATAAACAGGATGTGTTTCTAAGACTCTCTATTTCAGTGTTCTCTGAGACATTTTGTTTTATGGATTAATATATACTTTTTATATTTCAAAATTATTTGGCAGCTATTCTTTGGAAGAGAATGTTCTGTGACTCTGCAGTATTAGACCAGAAGATCTTCTGTGAGATTGTAGACCCAAGTTAGAAAGCACTTGTCTTTGCAAAGAGAAATTGATGTTTCTTATGCTTGTATTGGACACCAGGTCCTGTACTGCATGAAGAAAGGACCTCAGAGGTCTCCCTGTTCCTAATTCCCATGACTCAGTGCAATGAGTCAATTGAGATCAGTGATGCTTTAGTGTTCCAGGCATAGATTTGACCACCAGCCCATACCTTTAGAGAGAGAGGAGTATGCTGCTCACAAATTCTGCATCTGTCATATTGACCTACAGATTTTTGTTTGCTGAGAAGCTGGAACCACCACACCTTAAGTATGAAACCAATCTGAAGTCAAGACAGACTCTTGAAGTATAAATAGCACCCATCTTATTCTCAGGGTCAAAGACCTCAAACCCAAAAGGAAACATTCTTACAGCATTGAGTATCAAAGTCAAAGCAAATAGGCTCTTCTACCTATCAATTCCACTATGTTCTCTCATCAAATTGTCCATTTGTCTTTTATAGAGGAGCGATATGTGAAGAGGACTGTACAAAAAAATGCAGACAGAACCTGAGTGTGAGGAGGGGACAATGTCAAGGGAGACAGACATAACCGAGGCATGAACAGGTAATGTCTGTAGTACTAATTACCCTAATCTAATAAGAATTACCTCTGGGAGGCTAGCTCAGGGGAGAAACAAGGCCTCTGACTTTGGAGTTGAGCACATCACAGCTCCATTTCCAATCAAGTTCCTTTGCTCTCAAAGCAACAGTCTCTTCAGCTGTCAGATGGGGGCAAGAACTGTGCCTGCCTCAAGAAATCATGAGAATGAAATGAGTTAATGCTTTTAGATTAGCCACACAGTGTCTGGCACATAATCAGTTCTTGAAGAATACTGGTTCTTATTATTAGACAGGACTGTGATAAGGAATGCATTCTGGAAAACAAAAACTCAGAAAGGCTGGTATCCTTTGGTTTCTTTACTTCTGTTTGCTTAGCCCACTTTTTTCCCTTTTATAATTTAATTGTGATTGATGGACCCCAGCTCTGGTTGGTCTGACTCCTGCTTTCTTGGTCACTCATCAGTTCCAGATTGAGAAGCACGGAAAACCAACCAGTCTTAATGCCTCACTCCTCTGCCCAGAAATACAAAGGCTGTGTTTCTAACTAGAGCCCAGATCTCTGCACTTGCTTGAGTTAGGATCCCCACAGAGAGGGCAACCTGGGTAGCTTCCTTTTGCCTCTTACCTTGTTGTACTTATTAACGAACCCCCTTTCCCTTACAGAAATGTTTCCATCTGAATATTGCAATCAAATGATTATCATATCAGTTATCAATAATGCTATCTAACAAACACCATATCAAAGATTTGAAACAGTAAGCAATTGTTGAGCTTGTAACTGAGGGTTGCTTGGGGAATTCTTATGGTCTGGTCCAAGCTCTGCTGGTTTGAGCTGGGATCCCTCCTGCATCAGTGATGTCAGCAGGGGTGTTGGCCCATGATGGGGTGATCTTGCATAGCCTTACATGTCTGCAGTTGTCAGCTAGGGTGATAGAGCCACTGGGCCTTGTGTCTCTCATCTTCCAGCAGTCTAGCCTGGTGGTGTTTATTTGGTAGGTTACTTGACAGCATTCTAAGTGAGCTAAGAAAAGTGTGCAGTCCTGGAGGCCTGGTGTTAAAATTAGCATAGCATCCTTTCTGCCACATTCTATTGCCCAGAGCAAGTTGCAAGGCATCTACATTCAAAGAGGGGAAATGGAATTTACCTCCAGATGGAAGATCTAGGGTATCATATTACAAGAATCTGGCTACAGAGAGGGATAGAGAATTATGGCCATTTCTTTGGCTATTAATCTATCAATTCTCCACGTCCAAAGAACCAGAAGTAAGAGTTTAGAATCAGAAAGACTCAAGTTTGAAATTAGCTGTGAGATCTTAGGAAAATGACTGAACTTCCATGAAACCTTGTCTCCTCATTCATAAAATGGGGACAGTGATCACACCAACTTCACACGCCAGTGCTAACGATTAAACAAGAAAGTCACTCTGAGTACAGTGCCTGGACATATTTGGCCCTTGACCACTTGAAAAGGATAGTTATTGGGTATTATAGTGGGTGCTCAATAAATGTGAGATGTATAGATAGTCTATGTAAAGCACATTCCACTGAAAAAGTTTTTTGAGTCTTTCAAGTGCTGTATTTTACAGACAAGAACATAGAGTCAGTATAAGAATAGGTCTGAAACTCAAGATCCCTGATTCATGTCTGATACCATACCACTATCTGCAAATCATAGAATCTTATTAATATGAAGCTTTTACTAAAATGATTAAGTGAGTCTCCTTGCTTAAGTTGAGTATTTTAATGCTGTTTGGTAGGTCCATCCTAATTTATTTGTTAGGCCAGGATTTTCAATAGATCTCTTCATTTTCTAGAAAAATCTAAAGAAGAAAGTTGTATAGCATAATCATAGAAGTAGTCTCTATGGCATTTTGGCAGTCACAGACTGAATCCTGATCTTTTTGCCTGTAAAATCTGTGCTCCTTCTGTGACGCCACAAATTGCTATGAATGAAGGCTCTTCAATTCCTTTCAACATACTTGAAATGTCCTCTAATGTCTTGCAAAAACAATGTTCTGTTTTACCCACTCTGGGCCTTCCTGTACTCTACCACCAGAGTGGTTACCTTAAAATGAAAATCTGACCATGATGTGTCCTGCCTTCCCTGAACTCTCAATGGTCTGGAGGATAAAAGACAAGTAGAGCTCTTCACCTCTGGCCTCTGCTCTCCTCTGCAGCTCCATGATGCCCTGCATGCCCTACCTCGTGCTTATTTTCTGTTGGTGCTCTAGATATGCTAACATGCTGTTGTATATACTCCCTATGTACACTGGTTAAGAGGTGCATCTCAACTCCAGCTCTGTCACTGGTGGGCATGTCACCTTGGGCAAGTTACTTATCTTCCTGCATGCAGGTTCCTCATTTGTAAAATAGAAAAAAAAATTCTATTTTGTTCACCACAAAGGGCTGAGAAGATTAAACAAGTTAATATGTACAAAGCACTCAGAATAGTATCTAGAAATAATAATATTGTTAGTTTTTTATATTATCCAAAACAGTAATCATGAAAGTCTTTTGATGCAAAAACCATACTCCTACTTTCAGATGTGAAAAACTGGGGCTCCAAAAGGTTAAGGAGTGGCAGGAATTCACATAGATGGGATTTGAGCCTAGTCTCTCTGACTTCAAAATTGAATGCTGTCCACTTCCTCCTGCCACTTCCTCCCGCCATAGGGAATCTCATACTGTTCCCTTGTCTCTCATCTCTATTCCATTGTCTGGAACCCCACTATCCCATCTTAGTCCAGTGAAGGTCTACTTTGCTTTCAGCACTCAGTGCAAGTATCATTTCCTCCCTAGGAAACTTCTAGCCCTCTCCAGGTGACTATTTTGGGTCTAAGACATCCCCTGCACTCTCCTCCTTTGTGATCCATGCTGCGCTGTGGCATCATTGCCTCTTTACCTCTATGTTGTGAGATGCGCAAGAGTGGCCCCTGGGTCTTGTTTACTCCCCTATCCTCTGAATGAATAAAGAAAGGAATGAACCTCACTTGTGTCCTAAAGAAAAGTCTATGATCCCCTGGCACAAGAAGGGGTGCCCCAGAGAACCATAAATGGAAAAACCAAACTCTAAAGTAAAGAGGTTTATTCTGAACCAATATGGGTGACCATGGCCCAGGGAACCATCTCAAAAGGTCTTGAGAAAGTGTTCCAAAGGTGGTCAGGTTACAGTTTGGTTTTATACATTTTAGCATTACAGGAATAATAGATAAATTCATAAACTAACATATGGAAGGTATACATTCGTTCAGCCTAAAAAGGGAGAATACCCACTAGTGGTAGGTGGAATATCTTGAAGTGACTGACATTAGTCTATCTTGCATTACTATAAAGGAATACCTGAGTTCAGACAATTTATGAAGAAATTGATAGATTCAAAGATTTTCTTACTGGCAGTTGATTGAAAGAGTTAAGCTTTGTCTAAAGCAAGCTTGTCCAACCCACGGCCCATGGGCCACATGCAGCCAAGGACAGCTCTGGATGTAACCCAACACAAATTTGTAAACTTTCTTAAAACATTATGAGTTTTTTTGTGATTTTTTTTTTAGCTCATCAGTTATTGTTAGTGTTAGTATATTTTGTGTGTGGCCCAAGACAATTCTTCTTCCAATGCGGCCCAGGGAAGCCAAAATATTGGACACCACTGGTCTAAAGACTTGAAGTCAGTATCAAGAAATGCTTGAGTTAAGATAAGTAGGGGCCAGGCACAATGGCTCACCCATGTAATCCCAGCACTTTGGGAGGCCTAGGTAGGTGGATTGCCTGTACTCAGGAGTTCAAGAACAGCCTGGCCAACATGGTGAAACCCTGTCTGTACTAAAAAGTCGTGCCTAAACACCAAAAGGGAGGGGGGTCTAATGAGGCGTGTTCAACTTCCCTTCCCTTTACGGCCAGAAATTTAGTTTTCCAGGTTTCTGTGGGGTCCTTTTGGCCAAGAAGGTGGTCCTTTCAGTTGGTTGGGGGTCTTTTATTTTTGGTTTATAGGCGTCGCACAGGGAAAGGCAAGGCAGGGTGGCTTGGCCTGGTCAGTGCCCTGTTGAGTGGCCCACGCTTCACTTTACCTGCACAAAGGAGACCACAGAACTCTTCTTGTGTAGACCACAGAATTCCCAATGTTCCAAGATGTGAGGGAGGGATTCAATGAGAAAAATAGTTGGGCAGCTCAGGACACCCATAGGAGATGTATGCAGATGACATATACATACTTCCTCTTCTTTTCCTGAAGTTCTCACAGCTGATATCAAACAGATATGGATCTCTTCAGAGGTTGCTTCGGGAGGGATAGAAATGAAGTGTTTCCTTTGCCCAGTGAAACTGTGGTGTTTATTTTGGCATCTCTACCTATACACCAGGGAATCCAGGCATGTGGTTCTTGGCTGGGTACTTCTGTGTGGAGTCAGTTTAACATAGAAACAAAGCCTGGTACTATCTCAAAGTTTCCCCCAATAAATCCTTTTAGTCCTAAATTTATAGTAATAGCAGCACAGCCCTTGGAAGGACACGGGAGGTTTAGGATTTCAGAGGGTGAAACTGAGAAGGACAAAGGAGGTGACTTGCCCAAGGACACGTGTGGACTGAGACTCTGAGCTGCTGAGACAGGTGGAATTTCCACTACGCCTATTCCCACGTTCCGTGTCGGAGGGCAATGTTTAGCATCTCTTTGTAAAATGCAAGTATATGTCCCCAGAGCAAGACTCTAGCACAGACCCACCTTGTTTCTGCTTCCTCTTCTCCACACATTTGTTCTGTCTTCAGACAGAGCTGCTGATCCACACGGAAAGAAACAGAAGACCATTGAGTCAAAATGGCTTTCCAGGATCACACACATTTAAGCAATGATGCTGAAACCAGAGCCTGTCGATTTCTCGAATTAGTCCAGTGTCTTACACTTTTCCCGTGCTCTTTACCTGATTTAAATAGAACATTTGATTTTGTGCATAGTGCCTGTGGAAAGCAGAATAGCAGCCCCCAAAGATGTTTATATCCTAAATCCAAGAGACCATAAACGTATTATGTTACATAAAGAGAATTAAGGTTGCAGATGGATTTCAGGGTGCTAATCAACTGACCTTAAGATCGAGAAATTATCCTGGCTTGTCTGAGCAAGTCCAGTACAATCGCAAGGGTCCTTAAATGTGGAAGGGGAAAACGGAAGAGGGGGTGAGAGTGATACGACATGAGAAAGGTTCAGCCCGACACAGCGGGATTTGAAGATAAAGGATGAGGCCATGAGACAAGGAACAAGGGCAGCCTCTAGAAGTTGGAGAAAGCAAGGAAAGGAATTGGCCCCTGGAGCCACAAAAAGGAAACACAGCACTGCTTCCACCTGGGTTTTAGCCCAGTGAGACTCATTCTGGAATTCTGGCCTTCAGAAATATAAGATTTTTAAAACTGTGTTGTTTAAGCCACTATGATTTTGGCAATTTATTATAGCAGCAAAAAAATAATAATAACATCTAAGTGTAGCCAGTGTTTCCCAAGGTCACACCAATTGGTGAAGACAAATGGGTTCTAACAGCATAAACATGTTATTTTGTTTCCTCTTTCTCTCCATTTAACTGCAGAAGGAATGCAGCCTTCAGACTCCATTTCTTCCACCCCATTATTACTGGTAGTTGCCAAAGAGAGTTTTACATAAGCTTATATGTAAATGTTGGTAATGAGGCCTCAGATAAATTCTTCCTACTCTCTTCTAGTTCTTTACTGATGCCTACTTCAAAAACTACCCTTACCTTTTTTGCTTAATGAAGGTACCTCCCTTGCACCCACACCCCACCCTTGGGCCATACCTTCCTGGCCTCTCAGCTCTCAGATGCCAAATTGACCACACTGGTACCATTGGACACATTTAGGACTGAATTTAAGAGAGGAAGAGGTCAAGCCAACAGGAACTAAGTCTGCTTTGATTAACATGTGCTGCAAACCTATTGGGTGCCAGGTATTTCACCAGACACTTAATAAAATTGTGTCATTTATTGCTCCAAGTTCAGGGCTCTGAGCTTCAGAGGTGTGTTAACTATTCCCTGATTCCACAGCCAGGAAGCAGACTGCCTAGTATGTTTGGCACAGGGGGCCTTGACCCTGTGGGCACAAAGACTCTATCAGCACCAGCTGCTTTGGGCAGAGCTGTCATGTCCTGGGCCTAGAGGTTGTGTGTTGTCTCGGCAGCTCCACCCTGCACAACCTAGAGGAGCAGACAGGGACCTGCTGCAGCATATGGTTGATCAAAGTGGAGGGAGGGAAGGGGTCTGGAGCCTGCAGCATCCCCAGGGGTTCAGAGTACGGAGCTGGCATCAGCCAGCAAGAAAAAAACAAAGCTATTTTTCAAATGGCAACAGAAAAATTAAGTTTGTAGTTCCATTGTTTCCTATAAAAAATATCAAGAATGAAAATCAAAATGATTCTAAGTTATTTTATCCTGAGTTTATTTTTAACGCCAGTGACAACAAAAGAGCTCTTTTACATGAGTCCTTTTGCAAAGCAGAAAACGTAATTTCCTGAAATGGCATTTTACTGAAGCTTAAAGGAAACCACTATTTGACATGAGGAAGATGGATTGCAACTACTTGGGGTCTCTCTCGCTCTCTCTCTTTCTCTCTCTCCTCTCTTTCTTTCTCTCTCTAGAATGTTCTTTTTTCCTCCCTTCTTCAGCTACTTATCATTCTTGCAAATCTCAAATTATTACTTTATCAGAGAGGTTTTCCCTGGCCAACCCCTTATTTTAAATAAGATCCCCTCCGCCGCCACACACTCTCAAAGAATATTGTACTATTTCTTCATAGCACTTACTGAAACTGTGATTATTATTCTCTCTGTGTTTATGTGACAGATGCTCAGGATATAATGAAATATGCCACACTCCATGTGACATTTTGGTCAACAATAGACTGCATATATGACAGTGGTTCCATAAGATTATAATAGTGTATTATTACTGTACCTTTTCTGTGTTTAAATATGTTCAGATACAAAAATACTTACCACTGTGTTACAATTGCCTCCAGTGTTCAGTATAGTAACATGCTATACATATTTGCAGCCGAGGAGCAATAGGCTATACTGTATAGCCTAGGTGTGTAGTAGGCTATACCACCTAGGTTTGTCTATGTAAACTTCATGATATTTGCATAACTACAAAATCGCCTAATGACACATTTCTCAGAACATATCCCCCTTATTAAGTGACACATGACTGTATAGGCCCCGAAAAGATTCTGCTCTCTAGAGCTTACAGTGAGACAGTTTCTGCACCGCTCAGTTATACTAAGGAATGCAGAATCCTGCAAATGGCTTTGAGACAAGAAACCCAGGAGCGCCTAGCAGGGGGTGCAGGCAAGTCATGCTTAGATATTAAACAAAGCCCAAAATGTGTTTCTCCTGAGAAATGTGTTTCGTGCTGTTTCTCCTACCAGTTGACTCAGTATTGGTCACATATTATGTACTCAACAAATGGTTGCTGAGTCACTTAAACAAAAAGTAGCCCATTCCTGGCATCTGGATGAACAGTGTAGTTAGTACCTGCGACTCCAGGTTCAAAGCTGAACCCAACAGGTCTAAAACTTAGACATTTAGACTGTTATCACTAACAATCCCACAAAAGCCCCCCATGCCCACTCTCATCCTTGAGGTGCACACTACATCTAATTGATCAGTTTTTATTTTTAACTTAATCGTCCTCTGCACTGAATGCCACCCTGTTGATGCCACCTCCATAAAGAAATGCACCTCGGCGGGGCGCGGTGGCTCAAGCCTGGAATCCCAGCACTTTGGGAGGCCGAGACGGGTGGATCACGAGGTCAGGAGATCGAGACCATCCTGGCTGACACGGTGAAACCCCGTCTCTTATACACATCTAGATGTGTATAAGAGACAGGAACCCGGGAGGCGGAGCTTGCAGTAAGCTGAGATCCGGCCACTGCACTCCAGCCTGGGCGACAGAGCTAGACTCCGTCTCAAAAAAAAAAAAAAAAAGAAAAAAAGAAAAAAAAAAGAAATGCACCTCATATGACATACACTTCCACTGGAGTTCCTCTTGGTCTCTTAGTGGTCCTTCTCACAGTCATCTTGGCCGTTTCTAAGATGCTGGCTCCTCAGACTTCTCCCTCTGTTCTTCTACCCAAGACCAGCATAAGTCAAGTGAGAAGGAGAAGTGCAGCTCTTATCTCAATGGGGGTCCATCTGCTTATTTTACTTGTTTAATAAGCACTTATAAGTTCCAGGCACTATTCTAGGTGTTTCATAAATGGTAATTCATTTAAGGCTGATAACTCCTACAACTTATGAGTAAGCCTGACTAGAGACAGAATTCCAGACCCCTATCCAAGAAATGGTAGTGCAAGAAAATGGCATCTGGAGGACTTGGGCTACACCACTACCTCCTCCAGAATGCTCTTTCCTGAGAAATAGTCAATTATACATGTCACTATTCTGTAAGCACAGCTGTAAGATGCTCTTAGTTAGTGCTTCTACCCAGACTTGCTGCCTGTCAGCACTTCTATCTCTATCCATCCTGTGATGTGCATGCATCATTCTCGGCAGATCTCCTAAGTAGCTCCAGTTCTAAATATCCAAACTAGGACTGACTATCTTCCTCCTCCCTGCTTGATCTTAAGTGTTTCCTTCAGCCCATCTAAACTGGCCATAGTCCTCAGCACCCTCCTCTTCTTCACTTTCATGGCCCATTGTTTTCAAGTCTCCTTTGTGCATATTTCCCAGTCCATCTTAGGCTGAGTGTTTTCCCTGTCTGCAATGTCCTTTCTCCCTTTAGTATCTGGACACCTGTGAGAGCCTCTCAGCTTGTTTCTTTCCTTGCTTCAGGTCTTTACCCACAAATCTGCTCCTGCAAATGACCTCATGGAAAATGGAAATTAGATCATGCCATTCCTGTATGTAAAACATCTTCAATGGCTTCTCACTGTCTTCAGAATAAACTAGGGATGCCTTTACATGCAAGGAGCACAGTAAACATGCTGACCTGTCTAGCCTCACCTCTTGGTTCTCATGTCTTCACACCTATGTGCCAAGTGGAAAATCTGCACCCCTGCCATTCCTTCTCAGTGCCTTTTCCTCTGAATAGGCAGCTCTCTCTGCATGGAATGTGCTTCCCACTTCCCACTGACCGCTGCTGAGATGGTGTGGGATTCCTCTTAAGAGTATGAACTCCGGAGCCCATCTACCTGGATTTCACTTTAAGCAGATGTACTTGTACTTGTTTGGTGACCCTATGTCACCTCACCTTTCTGTGCCTCAGTTTTCCCATCTATAAATTGGGGATCATCCAAGCTACCTCACAGAGTAATTGTAAGGATCAAATGAGCTAATAAATGTGAAGCCTTTTCTACAGTGGAGTGTGGCAAGCACTATGTGAGTGTTTCTTAGGATCAACTCCCGCATAGTGTCAGGTTCATTCCCAGTTCCTTATGCATATCTCTACACTTCCATCCACCAAACAACTTGCCTATTTACTTTCAGTATCTCACAGCACAACAGGCTCTTGAGAACAGGGACTGTGTTTCATTTTTCCTCCGAGCATCTAGCACAGGACATGGCAGGGGCTAGGAGTTCAGTAAAGGTTTGCAGTAGCAGCAGATAATGCTGTTTTTCCACCTTGTTCTCACACACACAGTCTGATACAGCAGGGTTAGGACACATATGTTTTATGGAGGACCTTCAACCACACTGGCTGAGAGGCAAGGAAGATAATACTTTTAAGGAGGAGATTTTATTTTACATTCACAGGCAATAAATGCAACCAAGCCTGAAATTGACAATGTCTGCTTGCAAAATCTGTAGCATGAGTTTAAGCATTTCCTTGTCAAAATATTGACAAACAAATGAAACAGCTATATTTCATTCATGGCTGGGAAGGTTGGATGGTGATAGCTCCATGGACATCTTTATGGAAGAATTGGAAGAAGGAGTTGAGGACTTAGAGAAATTTTGACTAAGCAAAAGTTAGAGAGCTGGTAAAAGCTTTTACGGGTGCAGACGGTGATCGCGATTTTCCAGCAATTTAGTCGTAACAATTTGCTGAAATGTTTAAAGCAGTAAAACAGTTGACTAATTTTATTTTCGAATACAAAACGTCTGTGTAATTATATGTGCATCATTTTGTACATATATAAGACATACATATATACAATCAGTATTGTCATTTCACAGTGGCACTTGTGTATTAGTTTGCCATTGTTTACACAAAACCATGTTTCTTTTACTGTATGAAAGACATAGGGATTTTTGTAGGTAATTTTCCCCACCATGCTTGTTGCCTTACCAGCTTTAACAGAAGAGCGGAAACTCCTTTATGACCCACCTGCACCAAACAAAGGGTCACATGGCTTAGAGTCCTGAGGCCTGAGCCCCCCAGCATGACCACTGCATTCGAGCTGCATGACTCAGAAATCCTTCTCTTTTCTATGTTTTGAGTTTCCTTATCTGCCTTATCTGTAAAATTCTAAATGTCACCTGCCTCACAAGTTGGGTTCTGAGATTTGAATGAGGTAAAGATTTTTGGAAACTGTGAATCCCTGTGAATGTATAATAGCAACCCACCTAAGTCTATCTTGCAAAATAATAAATAATTCCAAGATCTCTGTAAAGTCAGCCTGGATATATATTTGGCTTTGGAGTTAGACAGGCTTTGATTCCAAGGTTCCGGTTCCACCTGCTAGCTATTGTTGTAACCACAATGACCTTCAGTTTCTTGTAAACTAATCATATCAATCCCAAAGCATTTACTGAATAATTCTGATATTGAATATACTATGTAGCCTATCTCATTTATCGTAATTGTAATTCTCAGTTTCTTTACCCCCAAAGTCAGCATCTTCTTCATCTCATTATGCCTTATTCCATTGCTAGCCATTCTTCCCTTTGTGAAACCTGTTTCTTCTCTGATATCTATTTAAATGCAAAAACTTTATGAGTATATTAGGGTTCTCCACACAAACAAAGCCAATAGAAGATATATATATACACACACACACACACACACACACGTATGCACACACAGTCAGTCCTTTATATCTACAAGTTTTAACCAACCACAGATTAAAAAATATTAGAAGAAAATAACAATACAACGATGAAAAATAATACAAATAAAAATACCGTATAACAACTATGTACATAGCATTGACATTGTATTAAGTACTGTAAGTAATCTAGAGCTGATTTAAAATATATAGAGGGTCAGGGCACAGTGGCTCACGCCTGTAATCCTAGCACTTTATAAGGCTGAGGCGGGTGGATCATCTGAGGTCAGGAGTTTGAGAGCAGCCTGGCCCACATGGTGAAACCCTGTCTCTACTAAAAAAATACAAAAATTAGCAGGGCGTGGTGGCAGGCACCTGTAATCCCAGCTACTTGGGAGGCTGAGGAAGGAGAACTGCTTGAACCCGGGAGGCAGAGGTTTCAGTGAGCTGACATGGTGCCACTGCACTCCAGCCTGGGCAAAAAGAGCAAAACCGTCTCAAAAATATATATATATAATATATATACACTATATATATGTATTATATATAATATATATACACTATATATATGTATTATATATATTATATATACACTATATATATGTATTATATATAATATATATACACTATATATATGTATTATATATAATATATATACACACACATATATACACACATACATACATATATATATATAGAGAGAGAAGATGTACATAGATTATATACAAATACTATGTCATTTTACGTAAGAGACTTGAACATCCGTGGGTTTTTATATCCAATCCTCACAAACAGGAAGTATGACTGTGCATGTGTGTGTGTTTAAGAGACAGAGAGAGAGAGAGAAAGAAAGGTAAGGAATTGGCTCATACAATCATGGAGGCTGAGAAAGTTCCAGAATCTACCATCAGCAAGCTAGAGACCCAAGAAAGCCGACGTGTAGCTCCAGTGTGTGTTCAAAGGCATGAAAACTGGGAAAGCCAATGGTGTAAGTGCTAGTTCAAAAGCTGGCACCCTTGAGACCAAGAAAGATTTAATCTTTAAGTGTGAGTCTGAAGGCTGGAAAAGACCAATGTCCCCACTCAAGCTGCCATGACAAAAAGAGTTCCCTCCTACTCAGGCGTTTTGTTCTATTTAGGTGTTCAGTTGATCGGATGAGACCTACCCACCTGCAGTAGGGAGGGCAATCTGCTTTACTCGCTCAAATGTTAACCTCATTCAGAAGCACCCGCACAGTCACACCCAGAATAGTTTGGCCCAATGTCTGGGCACCTCATGGCCCAGTCAAGTTGACACATAAAACTAACTGCCGCAATTAGGGTTCACAAGAGCTCTTTCACTACTTAAGTTGAAAGATGCTCCCTGACCTTTCCTTGCAGATTTTGGTTAGGAGGTGAAAATATCTGAGAAATATGAGAAATTTGGAAGGAGCTCTGTCAAAAGACAGAAGGGACAGGTGGATCTGAGTATGGAAGAAAAAAGCAGAGAGCACCAAGAACGAAATTAGCTTCACAGATTTTCGGAAATATGAACAAACCTGTGTTATACATATCGTCACATTTTATTATTCCATTAGTCACCCGTTTATTTATTTATGTATTTACTTAGCAATTAACATTTACTAAGGGCATAATAATGGCATGGGTATTTCACCAGGTACCAACTGCAGTATAGACCTTGCCCTCAGAGTGTCCCTATAAATTTAACCATGTTTATAAATGTATTCAGAATAATGTGTAATAAAATCCTATAATTGCTAGTTTGGAAACTGTCTTTAATGTTATCTAGTATAAAATCACCACCACCAATGACACTGTTCTCACCACCAGGGCCTTCCAATTTGCAGACATATAACTAGACAAGGAATTTACAAACCACCTGCTGAGTTAATGGTTCGTGGCTGTTCACCTCTCATAAAGGTCTTAACTCTGAACTACAATATGCTTATTGCAGCTTTTACTCCCACACACCTACTTATGTTACGGAAATGAACACAAAACAGTAGCACTTCCGTAGACATACACCCTTTTCTGGTCTTCATGGTTCTGTTTGATGATCATAATGATGGAGAGGATGAGGATTAGTATCTGCAATTTCTTGAATTCATATTATATATCATGATTCTTTTATAATGAGCCTCGTTTTATTCTCACAATTCAAAAAAGCAAAGGCAAGGTGGCCATTGTTCAAATGAATAGATCAAAATTTAGAAGGATTGGGTACAGTTCAATGTTCCCAGGAGAATGAAGAGCCAATGTAGGTTTGGGAACCACTAGGCAGCTTCACCAAGGAGGAGCTAGCAGAGAGAAAACTAAAAGCAAATTTATTCTCTGAACTCCCAGTGGCCCTCCTAAGTACAGGAAGAATATTCTCTGGCATGAGAAGCCATTCTTGTTGGACTGCTGACCTCAGAGAATGAATTATTTGGAGAGGGGGAAGAAGGTGATAATTCTTTTCTCTCTCACACTGTCATCCATCGCCATAATCTTGTTTTCATTGCACTTATACTTGCAAAGACCACCAGTGGTTCTTTTGCTCACCAAGAGAGACGATGGACTGGAATTTCCTGGAGACCCTGACTCCAGCTCCAGCAGAGTCTTCCTCATTATGGCAGTCATGCAGGGGCTTCTTGAGATCTAAGGCAATGTTAGAAGAGCTTGTCTTGACCTGGGTTTCCCAGAAAACAGAACCTAAAGCATGCAGGCTCTTCTAACATTGCCTTCTTTCTCAAGAAGCCCCTGCCTGCTCAAGTATTCGTGTCTCTGAACTCCAGATGTTAAATGAATCACAGTAAAACTCAGGAATGCCTCATGGGTAACTTTGGGGTGGGAGAAGGCATGGGGCCAGCACCAGTGAGATTGCTGCCTTGAATCTCCATGGTAACCCTGAGTCCAGGTGCACAACTGACTTTTATGAAGGGATTTTAATATTTCTTTTGCAATCATGTGTGTCTGGAACCATTCACCTGTGGCAGAAAATGTAGAAAGTTTGAGGGGTGGCAGTTGGGTTTACTAGTCATAGCTGGAGATCTTTCAATTGTTCCAAGAAATAGGGAACCAAAAATTGATTATATGCCCTGCCCTCTTCCTCAGTCTAGACTAGACTGCAGGTTCTCAGACTATAATATGCATAAGAATCCCCAAGAGAATTTGTTTAGAATGCACAGTTGTACACTCGAAATCCAAAGATTTTAATCATTGGTCTGGGGAAGGGCCCTGGAATTTGCATTTTTACAAATATCCTGATTGATCCAGAGAGAACACTGTAAACTCAATCTTAGAGGGAGCTTGTCTTGACCTGGGTTTCCCAGAAAACGGAACCTAAAGCATTTACGATGGACTACTTCATTTGAGAAGGCAATCCTAGGGAGGCTGGAATGAGGGCAAATGGGAAACTGGCAGGCTGGGAGGGAGAACCAACACAAGGAGAAGACGTTCGGCTTTGTATTGAGTGCTTTGTATCATGCCCAAGGAGTTGCTCCATCTCACTTTCTTGTGGTGCTCTTCTCCTATTGCCCTTACGGGCCACTGTGTCCTGAGGAGTTTCTCTGGAGGACAAAAGGGCAAAGAGTTTATCTGCCAGCTTACATCTTCCTATGTTAAAGTTAAAACCCACAGAGCTTCAGCTCCCCTCGACTGCCAGGTGGTTCATGCATGGGCCTCAAGCAAGCCCGAAAGCATCTCAGGCCTCAGCAGCTATTGGATTGCTCTGTGCTGCAGCAGGAAGCTCAAGGCTTAGACATCAGGCTGGGTGCTGGCAGGCTGCGAAGCAGACATGGAGCAGATGCAGCCAAGGGGGCTGATGAAGTCCGTGTTGAGTGTGACTGTAGCCAGAGCTGGGTCTACACAGATGGCCTAGGACCAAAGAACAGCAAGGCCAAAAAAGACCTGTGGTAGCACATGAGACCCATCTGATACAGATTCCAGCCTCCACCTCGTCCTCAGGCCATCTACTTAAATAAGAAGCTCTAGGCTGGGTGCAGTGGCTCACGCCTATAATCCCAACACTCTGGGAGGCCGAGGTGGGTGGATCACCTGAGGTCAGGAGTTTGACACCAGCCTGGCCAACAGGGTGAAACCCATCTCTACTAAAAATACAAAAATTAACTGGGCAGGATGGTGGGCGCCTGTAATCCCAGCTATTGGGGAGGCTAAGGCAGGAGAGTTCCTTGAACCCAGGAGGCAGAGGCTGCAGTGAGCTGAGATCACACCACTGCACTCCAGCCTGAGCAACAGAGCAAGACCCTGTCTTTAAAAAAAAAGAAAAAAAAAAAAGCGCCAATTGTTAATTGTGAACGAGGACAAGATGACATTCTCAAAGACAAAGCAGGGGAATGGAACACTCTGTAGGGGTAACAGATGAAACTAAATGAAACTGCGAGCTAGAAATGCCTCTCCTCTTCAGTGTTCATTGTGCTTACCTCTGTTTTGTACAAAATAGGCTGGTACACCATGTACTTGGAGAGCTGGCCTTGACCAGGCTGTGGGGATATGGAAGCAAACTCTGAGAATATGACTCAGAAGAGAGGGTTTCATTCCCCTTCTCATCTCTTGCCTTTGTTATCATAAGATCTGGGAGGCCCTGACAGGCCAGGACAGGCTTAAAGAGAGGCAGGCACAGAGCGGGCCAGTGAGTTTAGCTTGAGAGAAAAGGAGAAGCATGGAAGGGCTTGGAGTTGGCCAGGTATGAGCTAGTGAAAGCACAGACCCAGCTGCTTTCTGATTTTAAAACATTCAAGTTTTCACAGCTTCAATCTCCTTCCTTTTATTCATTCTTTATTTTTAGTTGACAAATAATAATTGTCAATTAAATACTACATTGAGAAATAATAAGTTTCAATTAAATCATTGTCCATATATTTAAGGAGTACAGTGTGAGGTTATGGCACACATATACATTGTGGAATGATTAAATCACGCAAATTAACAAATCCATCAACTCACATACTTATCCTTTCTTTGTGATGGAAACATTTAGAATGTATTCTGTTAGCAATTTTGAAACATTCATTACTCTTAGCTATAGCTATCATGCTTACTAGAACTGAACTGAAACTTTGTATCCTGTGATGGCTATCTCCCCTCTCCCAGTCCACTCCTCCATCCCTGCCAGGCCTCTGGCAATCACCATTCCACTCTCTCCTTCCGTGAGTTCATTGCAGGATTATTCACAGTAGGCAAGATATGGAAATAACCTAACTGCCCATCAACAGATAAACAGATAAATGGAACACTATTTAGCGCTGGAAAAGAACATTCTGTCTTTGCAACAACATGGGTGAAGCTAGAGAACATGATGCTAAGTGAAATAAGCCAGGCACAGAAGGACAAATGCTGCATGATCTCCTTCTTTTTAAATGGAAATCATGCCCACTCTGAGAAATGATGGTAGTATACCACCACAACATAATACAATCATGAATCACTAAATGACTCAGGAAGTTCTAAGAAATGCATCGTTAGTTGATTTCATAGTTGTGTAAACATTGTAGAGTGTACTTATACAAAGCTAGGAAAGAATAGCCTCCTACAACAGCTAGATTATATGGTATAGTTTATTGTTCCTAGGCTGCAAATCTGTACAGCATGTTACTGCGCTGGATATGGCAGGAAATTACAACATAATAGTATTTGTGTATCTAAACTTATCCAACATGAGAAAGGTTCAGTAAAATTATGGCGTTATAACCTTGTAGGACCTTCGTTGTGTACACAGTTCATCATTGACCAAAACATCCTTGTGCAGTGCATGACTATACTTGCATGGTTCCTGGGTCTCAACAGATGCCCAGCCACTGTGAGTGCCCTTGTTCCTTACCTTCAGGCTCAAGGTGTCTAAAGGTGTGAATGGTAAGCTGAAGGCCCACACTTGGTCCCACCTGGTAAGGTGGACATTAAATAGAATTTGGGAATCTGGTATGAATCAGCAAAAGAGGCGGTATATTTGCCTGTACTTACGTCATTGGTGCTTCTGCTGCTGAAAAGACTGACGTGGCAATTGTAGGATCCTCGGGGGTGATTTAGGGACAGGGCCTAGGAATGGTTCCCTCGCCTCTACCACCACCAATAACAAACGCTGAAGAAGCTGGTACACCATCTCCAGAAGACACGACAGTCTTTTTGTTGACAAGCCTAGAATATTTGACTGCACTATCTCAAGTGCTATTTAAACAAATTATAGCTGCTATTCATAGGATTTCTGGCCAGTGGAGCTGCAAAATGGCTTCAAACTGCGATCTCCTCACTGTGCAGCACATGGTTACGGTCCATGTGCATCCCTAAGAAATCTCAGATCCTTAATTTGAGATAACATTTATTAAAAACAATGGTTTCACTGAGGATTAAAAGAGACAGGGAACTAAAAATGTGTACTCTTTAGGCATAAATGTTGTTTTTCTATAGGAATTTTCAAAGCACTGATGCATCAGAGTTATAAATGTATGGCTCTGTGTCAGGCACTTAGGGCTGCTGGAACAAGTGCCACCAACTGGGTGGTTTACAACAACAGAAGTGAGTCCTCTCAGGGTTCTGGAGGCCAGAGTCCTAAATCAAGGTGTGGACAGGGCCGTGCTCCCTCTGAAGCATCTAGGGGAGGATCCTTCCTTGCCTCTTTCAGCTTCTGCCAGCCCTAGGCACTCCTTGGCTTGTGGCCACATACCTCCAATATCTGCCTCTGTCTTCCCATCAGTGTCTTCTCCCTGCATGTCTCTGTTTCTTCAAATGAAGTTCTCTTTTCTGTGTAGCTTTCCTCTTTTTTAAGGATGCCAGTTATCTTGGCTAAGGACAACCCAAGTGACTTCATCTTAACTTGATTACATCTGCAAAGACCCTTTTCCCAAATAAGGTCACACTCTAATGTAACTAGGAGTTAGGACTCCCAACACATTTCTTTGGGAGAGGCAATGCAACCCAGAACAGGCTCCAAAACCAAAATATCGCTGAGCAAATACAGTCTGTAATTATAACCAACTTTGCTCCTGAGTCTTTCCTCCCATCAGCAACATCAGAAACACTTCACATTGCTTTTACACCTACGAATCCCTTTTACATCCATTGTTACCAGGCTCCTTATACCAGGCTCAGGGATAACTAAATAAAACAGCTATCTTGCAAGTCCGGCTGGTTCCCGAATGGCCCAGAATCAGTGCTTCCTCCCCAGCTGAAGTGTGTTACATACACACTAACCAGCGTATCGTGAAAATGATGTCCCCAGATTGATCCGCATACATGCTCAATCCACACAAGATAATCTCTCAATACAGGAGCCATACCTTGATCTAAGACTTAGTATGGACCCATTTGGCCTAATGGTCAAATTATGTGGCATAAATTGGGAAGTCTCTTTAACCCTTTCTTTTCCTCTTTTCCATCTGCTAATCTACAAGGCTGAGCGAGTGCTCTTGCAGATGCTGGGAGAGAGCATGAACAATGCAGATAAATCCCAAGCCCCATTGAGGTTTTATCATTCCTTTATTAATATTCACTGAGCACCTACTATGTGGCTGAGAATATTCTACATGTTGGATTTCAAGTGAGACAAAACCCCACCCTCGCATAGCATGCATTTTGAAAAGGTTTCCTTGTTTTCTCATTATTGTGTCTTAGAATTATTTCCTCCACATTTTGCATTTGTATAATCTCCTTCTTAGGATCTCAGTCTGTCATAAAATATATTGAGAATTTTCCATCTGTGGATCTGATCATTAGGGGGCCATGCCGCTACTCAAAACCCCAGTCTCAGAGTGTTTGCGTTCAAGGAGACCATGAAGCTGTGCAAAGAAGTCCAGGCTTAGAACCTGAGTCATGGGATCACTAACCGCTGCCTGTGAATGCAGCCCTCACTTTCAACTTTGCTATATCTCTGTTAAAATACTGGCAAGGGCAAGTGATCTGAGGGTTAAAGATCTGAGCTTGTCCTTGCCCAGTAGTTTACGAGCTGTAGGATCCAGGCAAGGCTTGGAACTTAACCTCTTTGTATCTCAAAAAATTATGCTGAGGAGTTCATACATTTAGACTAAACTTCAAATGAAGGAAAACAAAGTACAGGAAAATGTTGGAAACGTGTCAGTTACTCTATTTATACCAGCTATTATTATTTCTACTTGCCTTAAAGAGAGGAAAGTAATTCTGATCCGTTTCTCATTCTTTCTAGAAAAGAAAAGAAAAGAAAACATTTACAAAGAGAGAGGCAGGGAGAGAGAATGAGAAAGTTGAAAAGTCCTGTCCCAGTAAAAAAGTCAAAGATCTAATTTTATTTTAAGTGTTGAAATTGGCTTCATTTCTCTTATCTTCTATTCTAGGAATCTGCTTGTCCCACCCATAGATTGATAATCACGTGTACTAACACGAAACTCATCAAGAGGTTCCCCGGCGGTGTTTCGTGCTATTTTCTTTCTTTCTTAATCTGATTCTTGCTTCAAGACCTAAATTCAACCAATCTGAGGACAGATGGCGCGGGGCCCTTTGTCCTGCCAATTTGGAGACCCTCGCAACAATTTAGGCCCTGCACAGAGAGGGAATAATTTTGTCAGCATGGTTTAAAAATACTGCAGTGTTTTTAACCTTGGGCAAAAGTGATTGGCAAATAACCCAAAGCAGATTTTTTTGTTGCTGTTATAGATAATGTCACACTCCCAGCCAGATTCGTCTAAACAAGGCTCTGCTCAAGATAAATTGCTAGCAATGGATGACATTTACATGTAGAATTAAGAAACATAGCTATGCTGAGCTGGAAAAAGATTTGGAACTTAGGTCTCTGTCTTGGTTCTTCCCCCTACTCACCTTGGTGACCAGTCACTTCACCTAGTTAGGACTCCACCGTCTCATTTGAAAATGTGAGGTTTAGACTGTCATCATTTCAGTTCAACTATTGCTGGGTGATACAAGGTGGGTCCTTAGTATTGCAATGAATTCCAAGATGAGAAATAACTGTGGCCACCCTCAAGGAGTTTATAATTTATTAATATATATTATACCCCCATATTATATATGTTATGTATACCCCAATGCATATTACTACATATACATATGTATACCCCAAAACCTATTAATACGTATTATACCCACAAAGCTAATTCTTCCCTTGGAACTTCTCATGTGTTTCCTCTACTTGGAAATCTCTCCCCTCCAGAGCTTCACTTGGCTGGGTCTTTCTCATCACTTAGACCTCAGCTCAAATCTCATCTCTGCAGAGATGCAGACTCAGACCTCCATACATAAAGTTCCCATCCCACACTCTTCATTCCATTATCCTGTTTCATTCTTGTGTTGCCCTGCACTTTCTCTTACATGTTTATTTATTACTAGCATTTCACCAGGTATAGTAGCCTGTGCCTCTACCTGCTCCCATGGCCTCAGTAGGACAGAGCTACCAATGTTCTGAGAGCCTTTATGGTGCTTAAAGGGGACTCATGGAGACAGTGGGGCATGAATGTATCTCTCACCAGTGTTGTGAGAACTTGGTGAATCTGAGACTGGTATGGTCAAAGGTATAACAGCAATAATGATACCAACACAATCATTATTGTAATGATTAAATTATGCATTTATGCAAAGTGCCTAGCACAATTACAGCATATATTGAGGTCTTAATTAATGTTAGCCTCATGAGGTCCTTCTGGGGAAAAGTAGTGTGAACTCAGCAATGAATTTGTAATTAATGGATATTTATTAATTGATAAACTTCTATCATTTTTTAAAGAAGAACTGGGAGAGGTAAAAGAAACCAAAGCAGAGATATTCAAAAAGAGCTCTTTCTACATTCACGTACCACCTCTGCTTCTGTGGTTTCCAAAGAACTTAGATATGAATGCAACAAAAGGAGGCTAGGAAATAAATACAAAATCAGAAACCACGTTATCCTTAAAATGCCCCTTCGCCTCTGACCAATGAGCTCTTATACTGAGCCCTGGATTTACCCATGTTGGGTTCTTCTGTCCTATAGGATGCTTTAGTCAGGGTGGTTGGGCCAGGAAGCAGGGCCTTGCTGGAGAGAGTAAAGTAGGAACACCCCCACCCCAACATAGTTCCCAGACTTGACCAGATGTATTTGAATGACAAGTGTGTTTATTTACTGAGGTGTTGACCAGGGAGTTATTTCTTAGCAGCCATGAAAATTGTCTAATTCATGCCATAGACCGTGGCAGTTTAAATTCAGCACGTCTGAAATCCAGCAGAGGACATGACTTTCGCTCACATGGAGATTCCCCTTTCAAAAGTTTTAGCACGTTGTGAAAAAGAAATCAGAGCTAATTGGGGGGAGGCTCATAGCCTGTGTCCTGAAGGAGACAGGCTATGAGATGAGAAGGGAACAGCAATTAGTGTGAGCTGAGCTCCTCTCAAGGGCCTGGAGTCAAACTGCCTGAGGCACCAATGTAAACAGGTGCTAAACTGTAATAAATCAGAGATGCTGGCACTAATTAACACAGGTTTCCACTCATATAATTTGTTAAAAAAAAAAAAAAAAATGCATGGATTTTGATCCATTGCAGGAGATAGCACTCTGAACTAGGAATTTTTAAAACAAACAACACACCCTTTTCTGATTGTGTTCAGTAGTTCTCTTTTGTGTTTTGAGGGCGTATGTTTGTGTAAGCTGCAAGGTGCTATCCCAGACCTTGATACCAGCCTGAGACCAGCTGTCTGATAGGAGCCTGAACTTGGCAGTCATTACCAGCTGAAAAGAGGAAATCAAACATTGAATGATGTCAGGGTGTTTCCCCAAAACCAGGGACTTCTTTCTTCATTTTAATTTGTCTTGTTGGAAACATTTCAAAAAAGGACAGGGTGTAGTGGCTCACACCTGTAACCCCAGCACTTTGGGAGGTCTCGGTGGGAGGATTTCTTGAGATCAGGAGTTTGAGACCAGTCTAGTCAACACAGGGAGATCCCATCTCTACAAAACTAAAGAAAGTTAGCCTGGTGCAGTGTTGTGTGCCTGTGGTCCCAACTACTCAGGAGCTGACGCAGGAGAATCACTTGAGCCCAGGAGTTCAAGGCTGCAGTGACCTGTGATAACATCACTGCACTCCAGTCTGGGTGACAGAGTAAGACCTCGTCGCCCCCACAAAAAAAAAAAAAAGGAAAGAAAAGAAAGAAAGAAAGGAAAAGAAAACTTAGATAGCAAAAACAGCGAGAAAATGGAAAGGTTAGGTAAGGTTTTGCCATCTTTTATTTTTCCCCCAGCACATTGCCTCAATTTTAGAAAGAGGAAGTGAATTAAGAATCAAATCTGTTTCTGCACAAAATGTTTATTCATAAGAAATCTGTTTCTCGGGGGGAAACTGAGTGATAGGTACTACATAGGACCTTTCTGTACTTTTTTTTTTCTTATGAGTCTATAATTGTTTCAAAATTAAAAGGTTAAAATAATAAAATGATATTTAAAGCATAGATAAAAATGTCAGTTTCTTCTCATGTGCACTAAATGCATAGCCGAAGCTTAAAAAATTTTTAAACATCTTCTGTTTGAATAGATTTCAGGTTGTTCACAGATGTGTAATGCCCATATATTCTTACCTGCTTGTATTTGCAAGAGAATTTTATCATTTCATGCATTAACAATGCCAGGAGGTTAGTAGTATTATACCTCTTTTTAAAGGGGAAAAAGGGGAGAATCAGTCAGTTTATAAAACTCATCTACATTTATCCAATTAGTGTAACTGGGTGGGATTTGACCTAAGCCAGTGTAACTCCAAAACCTGACAGCCTTGCAAATTAGCCTCCCAGCAGGCCGTGCAAGAGCCAGGAAAAGCTCTTTCCCAGTCATCCAGGCACCATGGTCCTCCTTGAATATGATTGACCTTAAAAGTACTGTTTGGGTTTTCTCCCCCTTGTTTGTTTGTTTGTTTGTTTCCTCCCTGTATTTCTTCCACATGATCTACCCAAGAGTTTCATGCTTGAGTAGATTATCCAGAAAGTGAAAACTTGGCAGAATCACTAGGTCAAGCACTGACTCAGAAATATCCCTTTTGACCGCAGATTCAGCTCTACACACATTGTGCATCCCCTATTAAATCACTTATCCACAACTGAGTATTTCTGGCGGTTCCATGCTATGCTTTAGTGGCACTGTGAGACAGGCCCAACAAAAGCCAAGGGGGCTAATGCTACTTATAGCCAGGCACACACTAGCCCGTTGCAGGAGGTAAGCAATTTTATCCTAAGAGCCACTCCTCCAAGTAAGCATTATCATCCTCAAGTTACATAAGGCGCCCAGAACGGTCAAATTCCTTGCCCAGATTCTAGGCAGCCACTGTGTGATACATCTGGATAACTGTAACTTGGTTGGCAAAACCCAAACTTCTCTGGATTTATACTTCTTATTATGACTCAGGGTCCATGAACCCAACAAACTATGCAAGAGGGAAATGGGGTATGAGAGGCAAGAACTCGTGAAGCAATGAAAACAAAATGAATTATCATCCAAAGTGAAGATGAACGCAAGGGAGTCCCTCTAACTGTGGAATGTGGGACAGGCAGCAAGAACGTGCAGATTGGAACTTGCAGCTGGCCTGACACTGAGACTCTCTTGCTGCTTTTATGCCACGCTCTTCCTTGCTCCCTCTCCATTCCAGCCACCTTTCGCTATATAGGCTCCTTCAGTGAGCTACGCTGTTTTTCCCACCCAGACATCCAGACTGACAATATCTTTGGCCTTGAATATGCTCCTGGACACCTCCTCTACTCCTTCCCTTCTCCTCTCCTTCCTCTTCCCTTTGCTGCTTCCTTCTTTCTTAGAAGACTTCTTTTGTTTCTTCTTTCCTTCCTTCTCTCCTCTTCCCTCCCCTTTTTTCTCCACTTCTGGTCCAGCAAATCTCTACTTATTATCAACACCTCAGCTCTCCTGTCACCTCCCCAGAGGAAATCTGGTCTGAATTCACAGAGTAAAACACATGTTTCAGAGCCCTCTTTGTTCCTATCTCTGAATACATTATCTTGATGGTTGATTTCTTGTCCAATACCTCTCTATTCTATTAGATTCGAAACTCCATGAAAGTAGGGACAAGTGTTTTTTTTCACCTCTATATCCCCACAACTTGTCCAGTGCCTGACAGAAGTAGGTAGTGGATGTGAATATCTATTTGTTAAATCAATACATATCTGATCAGGCACTATTCATTGCATTTACCACAAATTGTAGTTTTATATATATCTGAAGTCCATTCATTTATTTTAACCTCTTCTAGGCTATAAACTCCATCAAAGGATTAGGTATCTCTCTTACCTAGTTGTATTTTTCAGCACCTAATAGAGCTCCTGATGCATGGTACATATTCAACAGATAATAAATTAATGAATGATATTCCAAGAAAAAAAAGCTATAAATACCACCTACACTATTATCAACTTTGCCATTAGACCAAACTGTCTTCAATTCTTCCTTGGTAAAAAGCAGGAATATTCATATCATTAGACTTGGGTTCTTATTGCAGTCTGGCCACCAATTGGATGTGAATATGGATTTTAGATTATTTGTCAATAAATACCACAATAATTCACTTTTCTTCATTCACCCCTTGAATAATCTTCTCCCACATTCACTCCGAACTTGGCCATGTGACTTGCTTTGGCCAATGGGACCATGGCAACTAGGATGCAAGCAAAGGCCTGGAAAAGGCTGGTGGCTGGGGCTTCCCCTCTCCCACTGCCCTTGGAGGCCCAAATTCACCATGTAAATGGGCCAAGCTGGCCTGTTAGATATGCAGAGGAGAACAGAGGCACCTGGCTGACGTGATTGTCAACCAACACATGTATGAATGTGATCATCCTAGATCATCCAACAGCCTCTCAACCACTAGCACAGACCAGATGATCAGGTCTTGTTATGGGTCAAATATGTCCCTGCTAAAATTCATTTGTTAAAGTCCTAACCCCTCCATACCTCAGAATGACTTCTGACTTGGAGACAGGGTCTTTAAAGAGGTAATAAAGTTAAAATTGGGTGATTAGAGTGAGCCATCATTCACTGTGACTGCTGTCCTGCTCAGAAGGGGAAATTTGGACTTAAACACAGGGAGAATGCCACGTAAACACAATAACAAGGATATAAAGACACCCACAAGCCGGGGTTAAAGGCCTGGAACAGATCCTCTCCTCATGGCCCTCAGGAGGATCCAACCTGGTCGACACCTTGATCTCAGACTTCCAGAGGCCAGACTATTAGACAATACAGTTCAGTCTTCTGTTTTGTTAGTCACTCAGGGCTCAGTCCTTTGTTATGAAAACCCTAGAAAATTAATACAGGTGCAGACCAAAAGAAGTGAGCAAGTGACGCACACAATTATGAACTAAATAAAATGGTTACTGCTTTAAGCTCCTAATGCAGCAAAAGCTAATTAATAAAGTGGTTAACCTACTTAAGTCTCCCTAGTTTTCAGTTTTCACAATTACAAAATGGGATTTAAAATATGTTCCTTGCACGGTTATTAGTAAGATTAAGGAGGATAATGCTTGCAAGTTGCTTAGCAATGTAACTGACTCATAATTAGCGTTCAAAGAGTGCTTATTTTCATGTTTTCCTTAGGGTGTCTGTTAAGTCAAAACCAGAGTTATTTACCCAAGAAAATACAAACTTTTACCTTTGAATTTACTGTAAATAACGTTGGGGTTTGTTATGGAATTCAACATCAATTTATATAAAACTAGAATGTCACATCCCCAGAATGGAAAACAGGCACTCGGCTAGATCAGCTTAAATGGACCAAGATTAAGGCAGAAGGAAAATATATTAAGCAGCTAATATGTGCCCAAACATTGTTGCATGCCTTTATTTACAATATTTTGTTTATTTATTAAAATATTTCTAAAATATAAATGTTATTATCCTTCCATCACAACTGAGGAAATATCATTTCCTCAATGAAGGAAATATCATCCTCAATTATCCCTCATTTTTTAAAAAAGTTTCTAAAATACAAATATTATTATCACTCAAACTACTTGAGAAATAAACTTCAAAGCGTCCAAGATCCCATAGCTAATAATTAACACGGCAGGCATTTATCCTTTAGTTCCCAGGTTCTCTCCACAACACCTGGTCCTTGTGTCTGGGGGGAGATCTCAGGAAGCCATTGCAAAATTTAGCTACAAGATAGTTAATGTCCACTATGCATGTTAAGTAAGACTCACAAAACCCACCTTCCATGCTTGAGTGTTGCCCAGCAGTTCCTTTGATTGTGTTCTGGTAACTATGAAGTGCCACGTAAGGACACCGTGTGTCTTTAAACACACCCTTTGGGTTGGAGGATTTCAGCCTCTGAAAGAGTTTCACATATTGCACTCCAGCCTAAGAAGAGGAAGTCCTGCCAGCCCTCAGGTCAGACCTCTCAGGTCTGTGGCTGCATTTCACAGGAAACCAAGCCTAAAACGGACCTATCAGGAGGTTTTCTGCTGAAGGGTACTGCTTAGCATTGAGAAGAATTCAACCCACCGCCTTACTGATTTCCACCACCCCAAGGTCTCCGCGCTACCGCCCCTCCTCACAGGAGACAGACACCTCAGCCCAGATCTCTTGGTGCTCTCCACGCTGTTCAGGTAAACTCATTAGGCCATCTCTTGTGAGTGATCATCTGATGGTCATGTCCTTGTCATAAATGATCATTAGGAAAGACCTGAGCAGCAAGGAAAAATGTGTTTCTAACGTGGAAGTCAGGGCCTTCTGTATAGCATCAAAGGGGCAAGAAGAAAGCCCTTAACTCAATTGTTAAAGATCCTTTCATTCTTTTGGGAGAAGGAATCAGGATACCGACCCACAGAAAATTAAAAGACGAAATGTTTTCAATCTTCTTTTCCTGGAGCTTGGACTCCCTGACTGTTTGCAACTGAAGTATAAAGACCAGGCCCCAAGGTTGGCGTTCCTGGCTGACTTTCATTAAGTAAGCCCCCTAGAAAGAAAGCCTCCATTCAAAGTAGGTCATTCAAAGTAGAAGTTAACTCCTGGAGCCCTGTGGAAATATATTTTTAACATTTCCTAAAGTAATACGATTTTCTTTCTGCTTTGGGGTAGAGGAGACTTAGACTTTGGAATCACACAGACATCCTTCCACTCACAAAAGTAAGGAGCTCAAAAGTGAGGTTAAAGTTGGGGTTAAATTCTTACCTTGAAAACTGCCAGGAGTCATCTCTACTGGATTTTTCTTGGATAAAACAAACAAACTGGAGTGAGACAGAAAAGAAAATAACTATCATCAAATTTTGGATACTTTGATTTTAAAAGGTGTTGATATGTCTGAACTTTTTATCAATACTGTTTTTATTACTTTACACCAGTCTTACTTATTTGACTTCTCTGTTGTGAGTATTACTTGTCTATTACTTACCTACCTGGCTGTTTCTCTGGCTGTCTCTCTTTGTCTATACTGTGGCACAACTCCTCAATAGTGTTGTTCTTTGGATTTCCAGGGGCCTCCCAAACCACCAGGAATAATCATTTCAAATATCAGGAAGACAATGGTAGACCTGGTTAATTGAAGGCCTACCAGAGAAATGACAGAGCTTCAGAAATCCTGAGAAGCTTAAGATACAATATGCCCTAGAGAAGTAGGAATGGCAACTGGTATTTACTTACCTTCAGCTCCTGCTGGCCTGAAGAGTTGGCTATTACTTACCCTGGTTTACAGGTGAAGAACTTGAGCTCTCTAAGTAATATGTGCAAGGTTGTTCAGTCACTAATGTCAGTAACAGAATTCAGAAGGAAACTGATTTTCCTGACTAACTGATCAGAATGGTGAACAGTGTTGGTTTGCAGTTTCACAGAGCTCATCTCTAAACTCACTCCTGTGTAGTCTCTGACACCAACCATCTAAATGGTAGTATTTCTTTCTTATTCCCAATAAGCCCTCTCAGATGATTCTATAGGCCAGACCATTTGAAAACCAATGCTTATAATCTTCTGTACCGTCTGGCCAGCTCTGGCCTGAACACCAGGGGATTCTGTTTCTTGATCACTTTGCCATGAGTCAGGTGCTGTCTTAGAAAGTCCGTAGGATTTGATGCCTGAGCAAAATGGTGAGGATCCTGACTCTGCCACTTGGACAAGGGATGTGGCTTCATATCTGACCCTTAATTCCTGCCTCTTTTTAATAGAGTAAGATCTCATAAGACTTGTATTGACAATTATTTAGCCTCAATAATGTAATATTTATATTACATGAAATATGGTGCATTCTTAACACTTAGCAGGTATTCAGTAAGTGTTGGCTTCTTTCTCCACTACTTTCCTTTCTTCACTCCAAATCAGCTCTGATTTTATTCATAAAATATGACCACAATCACTACGGAATTGATTAATACACGTAAGTTTACAAATATTGTATTTTAATAATCTCGTTAGAGAATGGTAATATTCCACAGTTGCATAGCCTTATGTAATCTAGGCCTTTGAATACATATTTTCTTCTTGAATGATCTTAACAACTTAATGAAGTAGGCAGAGCACATGTTAGGGCATTTAAAAGGTAAAACTGGGGCTTAGAAAAGATGAGGAAGGGCAACTTGGTGAAATAGAAGGAAACAGGGCTTTGAGATCGTCAAAAATGGATGTGAATCTAGTGTGTGACTTCACTGTTTGTCTTTAGGTAAGTAGCTTAAGCTCTCTGATCTTCAGTTAGCTGTTGCTGGTGTTGTGTAATTGGAAACTGGGTGGAAGAATACATTTTGTGTGTTGCTTCAAGAGTGAGAGCAAATGTGCACAGTGTCTGACACAGAAGAGACAGTCAGGAACTGGCTAAATGGTCACATGAAGAGTAGTAGAGGGTGATCTAGAAGCATCCTTTTTTGAATCCAAGTACATGAAGCAGTTATATCCACTATCATAAGCTACTGCCAACATCTGCCAAGACTTGAGTTCTGCAGAGTTCTTCCAGACTGTACCTACCCTTCCAGCATGACAAAGAGACATAAAATGTTCAAAGGGGCTAAATTATTAACCAGAGAGATAAGTATCTGAACTTAAATTATATTTCTGATTTTTTAACAAATTAAACCAAACATTCACTGATGTTACCAATAAAACTGAGAAGCATCAGGTTAGATATAAGCAGTAAAAATAACGCCCGCCCCCGCCCCCTGCCACCCTCGCCACACACACACAAACAGAATTGTGGAATAGAGTTATCATAGGACCACTTTTTGCATTTATTATTTATTTTTTGTTACTCTTGTGGGCAAAATATGTGGGAATCATTATTGTGATTATTCTGCTTAATTTTAATCATGTCTTCGAAAGAGCAATGACTTACAGGTTACCATTGAAGTGCTGCTGATAGACAAAAAACGCTCATCATTTATCATTTTTTTAGTAGGTGTACTTAATTCTTACTTAACAAAAGTGGATTCTGAAGTTCAGGCAGGCTCCATTTCATGCAACGAATAGGAGGATATGCCAGAAATGAGACCCAGGTCCACCCAAGCCCCGAGCTCCTGCTCTTGGCATGGTGCTCCATCAGTGCCCTGCTGATGTGCCCAAGTTCATGATCAGGGCATCCATCACTGTCTTCTAAACTAGCCAACAGCATTTAAGGAACTCCCAGATACACAACAAGCATTAGCAAAATATGTATTTTAGTTGTTTCTTTTAAATTTCATTGGTGATGCTAATTGAAACACTGCTTCCTACACACTTACACATGAGAATCAAAATCCTATTGTGTTTAAATGGTATTGTGGTTTGTCATGTGAAATAAGATAAGCCAAAAGGTCTAGATGCAACATGAAAAATTAATATCTGTGTGTTTTGGTGATAATCTTTAACTATGGTAGGTTCTGTGTTCAATTTCGTGTAAGATAAAGATGAGGGCTGACTAACAGCCTAGGCCCAAACTCTGAGAGGGCTGAATTTTTGTGGAGGGCCCAAGAACCACATTTCACTATCAGTTTTGAAGACCCAGAAAGCTAATTAAATCCAAGGCACACAGAGTTGATGGAGCCCAGGAGGTCAGTCTACTCTTGTACTCTGGCCTATCCATCCATCTTTGGTGATTTTGTTCAAGTGTACTCAAATTATAAGTTCAGATGACTGGCATATTCCCTCACAGGAGACAAATGTACACCGGAAACTAAATTGCTATTGGGCAGTAGCTTGGTGAGCACAAAGTCAGAGCTGTGTAATTTCAATAGCTGGATTTGCTGAGCTATGGGAGGTCTGATGCCTTGACAGGTACTTGCAAAGCCCGTCTGCCCCATGGCTACCTGCAGATATTTATACATCAGGACATCCTCACTCATGGGCAAGTCTAGGGATCTCCCGATCAGTTTTATCTGTCTGGGCACCTTACACAGGACACCTCCACACTGTCCCCATCCCAAACTCCTACTTCTGCTACATGCTCTTTTCACTACACCACACCATCCAGTCATTGAGATGTGGATATCCTGGGTTCGAATCAGTTACTTCCTAGCAATATAGTTTTAGGCAAGTTACTTAACTCCTCAGAACCTCTGTTTATCCTTTATAAAATGGAATGAAAATATCTACTGCTTGAATTTGTGGTGAGAAATGAGATTCAGTACATAAAAATGCATATCATGGTGTCTAGCAATTATTAAATACAAAGTAAATGGTAGTGGCTATTATCATCATTGTTGGCATTATTATTATGAGTTTATTTTATATTTAAACAAATCTTCCTTAGATTCTTGGCCTTTTGTCCCTTTTTAAGATATTTGACCTGAAGAAGTTCTATTTTAAGGTGATTTCTGCAGAAAACTACTTTCATCATATCCTTATTTATTTTTTGTCATTCATCTATCAAAGCCTTGGGTGTCTTACAATTCCTCAAATGTACTAATCCTCTGGAAATATTAAGATTTAATGAAAAATGATAGAAATTCTTTTGGAATACCTTCCTAGTCAATTTCAAATCCTCGGAGTTTTTCACAGCACTGATACATAGAAATTACTCAGTAATTATCCGAGGAGCTGTTCTTGCACAGCAGTTTATACTTTACAGAGTGCTTTCACTTTCATCATCGCATTTGGTCTTCAGAATAATCCTATGAGCAAAGAAGGATGAGCACTCGTAGCTTCATCTTTCAGATTAGAGAAACTGAGACTCAAGTTGTAGAATTAACTGTATAATTCAGCATACCTAGGCTGAAAGACTTGTCTTCCATCTTGCTAGATAAGTGATCCTGAATAAAAGAATAGAAAAAGAGATAGTTAATTATGCAAGGGGAAGTTTAATTCAGGGGTTAGGTTCTAAATGTACTTGAAGTTACAGATGAAATGATGATCTCATCTGGATCCACACTGTGCATTTGTTCACTGGACAGGCTTGGCTCGGGAGAAGTCTCTTGCACAGAATGACAGGATTGTTCAATGTTGAAAAATCTAGGTCATTTGGTTTGTTGCTGTATAACAGAAACCAAATTGAACAAAATACCCTACATATGGTTCTGGTAAGCAGTAAATGATATTATTATTATTATTATTACTATTTGTATTAGTCCATTTTCACACTGCTGTAAAGAACTTCTCTGAGATTGAGTAATTTATGACTGAAAGAGTTTTAATTGACTCACAGTTCCGTATGGCTGGGGAAGCCCCAGGAAACATACAATCCTGGCAGAAGGGGAAGCAGGCACCTTCTTCACAAGACAGCAGGAGAGAGAAGAGTGAGCAAGACCATGGAAAACTCCCTTATAAAACCATCAGATCTCATGAGAATTCACTCACTATCATGAGAACATCATAGGGGGAAACAACTCCCATGATCCAATCACCTCCTCCCTCCCTCGGCACCTAGGGATTACAAATCGAGATGAGATTTAGGTGGGGACAAAAAGCTAAACCATATTACTACTACTATAAGTTGTATTACTCCTTTCCAGTCTTGTTTAGACTACCTAGGCTTTTGTGTTTCTCCTTTGGATTTTACATTTCCCTCAAAAATTTTTCAGGCTCTCCTGATCATGAAACAGCTCCTCAGAAAATCACCAGCATACACCAGGTGCTTAATAAATGACAGTTGAAAAAAATTAGAGTGCTTTTGCCATGGGCCTTTAGATGTCCATGAGAATGGTGGGGTTTACTGGATCTATCTTTACCCCTATCTTCACCGCAGGGCTAGCCTGTAAATTGTGGTAAATATATAGCAATCCCTAAATCTTAGTTTATTTTCTTATACTTTTTGTCCTCTGAAGTTTGCCTTCAGTACCATCTCAATGCATTAATCAATCAATGGAGAAACAATCACAGTTGGGTATGTTCTGATTTAATCCAGGCCTAGAAGTGCCTGCCCCTAATCAGTATGGTTCTGCTATCATTTATGAAAGTCAAAAAAAAAAATGGGGGCGAGACAGAGGTAAACTTAATAATAATAAAATAAAATATCTGTTAGGATTTTGGCAAACTTGGAGACTATTTTTCTACAGTCTCGCTTTATGTGAACAGTAAAAATCATTTTAATAATAAGAGCAGAGAGAAGGAAGATCCAAAGAAAAGAGGAGGAGGAGGAGAAGGAAGAAAAATGAAGGATAGAGGACGGAAAGGAACACGAGAAAGCTAAATGAACAAGAAAAAGGATAAAGGGTCTATTCTCCACAAAATGGAACAAAAGGAGAGATAGAGTCTTACCAGTAAAGGAAGGAAACCCTTTCTGCAGAATCAGGCAGCTGAAGAGAAAAAAGGAAATGGTTTTTGAAAACAAAACCCAACAGGAGTAATAAATTCAGAAACTATAGATTGCATCAGTTCATTAAGAGTGTTTTCAAAATCATTTAAAATAAAAAATGAGCGCACAGTCACATTGCCTTGAGATACTTAAGGGAAGTTACTCATTACCAAGAGAGTTGCAAAATCTTATAAAAATATGCCACACGTAATAGCAGAAAAACTGGAAAAGCACTCTCTCTTACCCCTCAAAAAAAAAAAGAAATCTTTAATAACAATCCATTTGACTTCACATGCCTCCACTCAATGGAAATCCAATAACATTAAATGTTATATTTAATTAAATTGAGCTGATTGACCCGACTGGGGTATAGAATTAGAAATCCAATCAGCATATATTTTCCTCTAAGTATGAACATCTCTAAAATGTAACTTTCTCATTTTTGATATGAAAATTAAAGAAATATATATAACTCTGAATTGTAACCAAATTAATATCATCTGTCTCTGAGAAATCTTGATTTTGGCGTGTTTACTCAAAGCTCCTACATGTGTGCGCAAACACACGCACACACTTCTGGCCCTCTTCTCCAAATATACACACATTGCTCCCTTTCTCAATTCCAAAAATCATTCACCATTTTGGATATGTGTGATGTGGTTCTGCAGAAAAAGTCAGATGTGTATTGTGTGGGTTTGATACTCTTTTCCTTTTTTCCTGTTTTAATGAGAAAAAAAGCCTTAAGCCTTAATATAGACTTTATTGTTGATCCTTGACCCAGTTTTAACTGCACAGCTACCACCTACCTTCCTGATTCATTCAAAGCTTTTCTTTAGCCATTCACAGTTTGCTTTTGGTCATTTCCTATATCCAGAAGGTATGTTGTGGATATTATTAGAATGATGTTTCCTAGGCTTTAAAATAAACAGAGGCCAGTATTTTTATAAGAATTATCTTCTAGGAATAACTAACAAATGTTGGGGAGCAAAACAATTTCTTTACCGTAAAAGCATTTTTTTCTTCATGAAATATTAATTTTGGATCAGGTGAAACGCAGCAGCAATGTTTATGGTAAATGTCTCTTTGCAAGCTCAGTTTGATAGTACTGGTGAATTCCCAGTGGATAACAAGAGTTCTCAAGGATAACAAGGAAATGCGATTTGTTGCATTACATGTTTCCAATTGTTTAAACTGCTTGTGATACCATAAGGGTATTAATTATTTTTGGATTACGACACACGTGAAAAATACAGCCTATTTATAAAACAAGTCTCTGCTTCTTAAAACATTCACTCAGTCCCCAGGTGGGTTCTGAGCTCAGAAGCAGGCATCCTGGTTTTAATGCCCAAATCGAATGTATGTTCTTCGGAAATCTTATGGACACTTTCATCTGCAGAACGCTGTTTTCTTTATTCCAGTTTTCTAAAATATAGGTGTTATTCTTTAACCCTCAGATCCATTATCTTTTTTTTAATGCTTTAAGTTCTGGGATACATGTGCAGAACCTGCAGTTTGTTACATAGGTATACATGTGCCATGGTGGTTTGCTGCACCCATCGACCCATCATCTAAGTTTTAAGCCCCGCATGATTTGTCCTAATTAGGTATTTGTCCTAATGCTCTCCCTCCCCTTGCCCCCAACCCCCCAACAGGCCCCGGTGTGTGATGTTCCCCTCCCTGTGTCCATGTATTCTCATGGACATGAACACAGATAAAGCTGGAGGCCATCCTTCTTAGCAAACTAACACAGGAACAGAAAACTAAACACCACATGTTCTCACTCGTAAGTGGGAGTTGAACAATGAAATCAAATCCATTATCTTTACAAAACATTTTCAAACCACAAAGTACTTAATGAGCTAATCAAATATAATCACTGAGACCATTTGCTCCAAAGTCGTGGGGTTGTTTGGTCCAAACAGATGGTTGAGGCAGGGGTCTCTCGACTCAGGATGTGAGCCACCCTGTGCACCTCTCTTTGACATGGTCCCCTTTATACCTGGAGGAGATTACCGTGAGCTCCATAGGGAGACAACACACATTGTTTCTCAAACTGGGGTTCATTTTGGATCCCCAAAGAGTTCCAGGTCAGGGTTTATAAATTATGTGGGAACTGTATTAATGAAATGAAAGCACAGAGTTCCAACCCAAAGTAAATTCATTATGAGCATATTCTGGCTCTTTTGCCTAGGCTTTAGGCCCTGGTATACACTCGGGCAATTTTATTGCCCATGTTGACGTTTGCAATTAGATTTGCATTGGCATCTAGCACTTAGTACAGTGGTGTTTTTTCTTGTTGGAGAAATAAGCTGGCATCATTAAAACAGGTAGCCTCTCCTTGTGGACTCCCAGAGGACCCTGGGCTTCTTTGCAGCTCCACACTGCTCCACCCAGCGTGGCTCCTTCTGCCTGGCCCCTCCCTGACAGTGAGGCCCTGAAGGTAGGGTGTGGTCTCCTCTTGAGACCTTCAGAGCTTCTTTCGGCTTCCCCACAGCAGAGTTGACGCTGGGCCTATTAATATCCCCATGCCAAGTGCCCTGCTGTGACTCCGGGTTCCACAGGCAGAACTGACAGATGACACCTCAGTGTCACTTCTCTTTGCCAGAGAGAACTATGCATGGGCTTTACTTCTGTGGCTAACCAGGAATAGAAACTGAAATAATTCCTATAGAAAGTGAATGCACAAACACCATGAGATGTGCTCCGTTTCTGGGGCATTCCAGCTTCTCAAGGTCTCCGAATCAAGGCAAGAAGATGTTGTATACTCTTTGATCTGGGTCAGATCTTGAAGTAAGACTCCTTGGAGAAAGACCTGCAAGACTGACACTCCACAGTCCTGCCTCCCCTTCCATTATCATAGCCCATGTGGGTGTTGCGGTTACTTCTTTTATTATTATTATTATACTTTAAGTTCTAGGGTACATGTGCACAACGTGCAGGTTTGTTACATATGTATCCATGTGCCAGGTTGGTTTGCTGCATCCATCAACTCGTCATTTACATTAGGTATTTCTCCTAATACTGTCTCACCACCACCCCTCCCACCCACTGACAGGCCCCAGTATGTGATGTTCCCTACCCTGTGTCCAAGTGTTCTCATTGTTCAACTACCACCTATGAGTGAGAACATGCAGTGTTTGGTTTTCTGTCCTTGTGATAGTTTGCTGAGAATAATGGTTTCCAGCTTCATCCATGTCCCTGCAAAGGACATGAACTCATCCTTTTTATGTCTGCATAGTATTCCATGGTGTATATGTACCATAGTTTCTTAATCCAGTCTATCATTGATGGACATCTGTCCTATTCAACATAGTGTTGGAAGTTCTGTCCAGGGCAATCAGACAAGAGAAAGGGAGTTGGGGATACTTCTAAGGGGAGTTGTAGCAAAGCTGGGTAAGAACCTGTTCCATAGAAAGCTGTGTAGATGCCTCCAGGACATATTTTTCCCTGTGTTCCCATAACACCTTTTGCTCTATGCTCTCTGATTCCTAGGATCTGGAATGTGACTGGCATATAGTAAAGCCTTATAAATAGTTGCAGGTACGGTAGTAAACTCTACCCTGTACAATTGCAAGAGCCTGGACTTTACTTCTTCACTGCCTATTAATAAGACCTGAGAGAGAAATGGATGCTTGACATGATTAGAAACCTTTTCCATGATCAAATTGTTAAAATCTTTGGATGTGGTAGGTTTTTGTTAAACATTCCGCTAAAAATTGACTCAGAAATAACTCTAAGTATATAGAGGATTATTTACAAGCAGTGCCAGTTCCTAAAAGTCTATTTAAGATGCGTCTGGAACAGCAAGGAGAATGAACATGTGATTATCTGGTGCTTTCCGTAAGAATGAGAAAAATCGGTGTGTTCAGTGACAAGCTGCCAGTGAGTGGTGCTGGCCAGATGGAAACGCGAATAGAATGACCCTCCCTTCTGCCCCCCTTCTGCCTCCCTGCCTGATAAAATACCTGGGACATTTAGACAATGTCCATACCTGGGCTTTTCCCTAGAACAACTGAATAAAACTTTCTGGGACGTTATATTTTTTAAGGTTTCCAGGTAATTCCAAAGCATAAGCAGGTACGAGATTCTATGATTACATCAGTGGTTATTAGCAGATACTTACCTTAAGATGCTTACCTAAGCATCTTTCATTTCTAACTAAATCCAGTGCCACTTTAAGGCACGTAAAGTGATATAAGGCATTTAATTACTCTTCAAGTTCAGACTCATATTAATCACTATTTCCCCCATGTCTTAGATATGGTATTTTTTCATGTAATCCTCATAAGAGCCCTAAAGGTAGCTGTTGTGTTACCCCCATTTTACAGATAAGCACACGGAGGCTCAGAATGGTTAAACAGTTGTCTCAAAGCATAACTGTGAGAAACAAACTCACCTGTCCAAACCCAAAGGATGGACTCAGAGATCCGGAGAACAGCAAAAGTGAGACTTTTAATGGTGGTCTTACAAGATCCAGTGTCTGGCATGCACTCACTCCCAGAACAGTTTCAACAAGCCATTTATCCCATAATGTGCAGGTCCCTCCCCCAGTTCCTCATAGGCTGAGTGCTATGGGGTCACAATCTTCCCTGATGTTGCCTATGGATTGTTAGGCAAGGGCTTTAGGTGGTTTTTTTAGGGTTGTCTTGCTGCATTTTGTCGCAGCCCACAATGCATTGCAATCTTAGTTAGCTCAGCTGCTCTTTAAGTATTTGGCTTATGACCTAAGTAGCTGGGTAGGCTAATAAGAACAGACAGAGCAAGCTATTTTGCATACTAGTAAACCTTTATCTTAGACTAAACTTCTTTGGTTCGGGTGAAGGCAAGTAAGGTGGGGGGAAGCTGTTTCTTCTGTAGTTTGCTGACCTAAGCCGATTCAAGGCATTTTGTCTTGGAAATGGACCACGGTATACATTATTTCCTTTATAACTAAAACATGTTTGATTTTGTATGAAATGAGGATCATAATACAGATCCGATGAGGTTACTGTGGTCGGGAGATGGAGGATATATAACAGGTGATCTGTATTCACTCCCTCGTCTTTGAAAACGCACACATGAGGAAGGGAAGGGGCTTGTATTCTCTACAATATATTACCTTCAAAAAGCCAGTGGACATAAGACTCTTTCTGACTGACTCACCACATCCTTTGCACAATGGCTAAGATCAGGTCAGAGTGTGGTGCTTTCAATGTGTCAGCCATTCTGAGTAGAGCACAGCTGTTTACCCTGTACAATGCCATCCCTTTTGTCTTGCTGGTGATACTTTGTGGCTAACTCAGTCTCTGGTGAGGGTCGCTAAAACCTCAAATTCTGCTTTTTTTTTTTTTTTTTTGAGATGGAGTTTCACTCTTGCTGCCCAGGTTGGAGTGCAGTGGTGCAATCTTGGCTCACTGCAGCCTCCGCCTCCCTGGCTCAAGCAATTCTCCTGCCTCTGCCTCTCGAGTAGCTGGGATTATAGGCTCCCACCATCACACCCGGCTCAGTTTTTGTATTTTCAGTAGAGACAGGTTTCACCATGTTGGCCAGGCTGGCCTCGAACTCCTGGCCTCAGATGATCTACTGTCCTCAGCCTCCCAAAGTGCTGGGATTACAAGCGTGAGCCACTGCATCCGGCCTCAAATTCAGCTTTTTAAAATGTCAGAAGAGTTTGGGCTCTCTCTATAATATTTTTAAACTCTTCTTATACAATAAAGTGCTTGCATCTCTCAAAAGCTACTACTAGAATGTTTTTAACTTTTATTCAAATTTTAAAATACAAGTCTAATAAGCACTGATATTACTGATCAAATAATATACATATAAGGCAAAAATTAAGGATTCCTCCCTGATCCCTCCCGTTTCCATCCCTGCCCTCCTATGTGTTAGCAATTTGGCAGAATCCCCTGCAATTTGGCTCTGCGCCGAGCTCTACTGGAGAAGACAATAAACTATAAGAAATGTAATGACAGACTCTTAACTTTTGAAACCATTTTTGTCACCAAATATTGATGGATTGTCATTTTTTTAATGAAACTATTTCCATTTCTCTGAGCTGAAAAAGACCTATTTGGCCTAAGCTGCTCATTTTTCAGGTGAAGAAACGAAAGCCCAGAAAGCTCCATTGCCTTACTCAAAGCTGCACGGTGCATGGCAGGGCTGGGGCTGGAGAGCAGCTTCCCTGGCCACCTTGCCAGACCTCTGATTTGAGGCAATAAGTTTTGCAGGGAACTGTCCTGCGTCTGTGGTCCGTTTACTCTGTACACAAGAACTGGCCAAGATTCAGGCACACAGGGAGCCGTCCATAAAGATTGGTTTATTTTGTCCCATTTCAATGCTACTTAATGCATTCAGAAGAATGAAGTAGCTGTATAAGCAGTTATCATTAAGAGGTAGATACTTTTAAGGGATGGGGGATGGATTTGTCCTGTATGACTGTAATCAAGTAATTTAATCTCTATAAGTATTAGTATTCAAAAATTGGCAACAATATCCCCACATACCCAAATATAACATGACGTGCTAAAGCACCTTGCGAACTCTGCTTTGTTATACAAGTAATTGCATATCCGTATTTCATAACATTTCATAGTTTGTAAGACATTTTCATATGTGTCAGTTTATTTCACACTTAAGACATGATGTAAAAGAAAGATATTGATACTACTATTTATAAACTAGGAGGGACCAAATGTTCCTTCAAGGCCACACAGCTAGTTAATGACAGCACTGGAACTGAACAGAGGTCTCTCAACTTCCAGTCCAGGACCCTTCCAGTATTTGATGTGCATTCTTTGCATGACACTGATGAATGTTCAAGTCCTGTTTCTCACCGCCATGATGGAAATGACTTCCAAGTGGGGCTAGGCACTCTACACACTGCCATAGTGGGCCATCAGTGAATGAGAGGCTAACAGCTGCCTCTCCTTTCCCTGCTGTCAATATTGACCTACAACATAAGACGAGGGGATGAGGCAAGGGGGTGAGGACAGAGGAAATACACAGGGTATCAGAAGTCATAGAGCTTAGTTGAAGTTCTTTACTATGGGTTGCCAGTATAGGTTGAAGATCACACAGTTTAATTTCGAATCCCATCCCTTAGCGTGCATGATCCTTGATCATCTCAATCCAAGGGACCTTCCCTCATTATTTTTCATGTACTACCAACATCCCAGCTACCGACCCTTTTAGTTTCACCAAAGTGTGCAAAGCCACTCTGGCACGATATGCATTGTAACATCTTCACACCTTTGCACATGATGCTCCATTTGCTTGGAACACCTTCCTTAATTTTGAGCCCAAAAGACCCAGATTTACCTGGCAAGACAAAGCTCAAATATTGTCTCCTCTATGAAGATTACTCTGGCTGGCTCTCTAAGACAGAGTTAGGATTTGTTCTGTTTTGTTTTACAATTAACTGTTTTTTGCAAAACATTTTAATAACAGGAGGGATGTCACGGAGAGATGCAGAAACCGTACTATACTTAGTTTTAGAAGTGGCTTAAGGGCAGGGACTGTGTCTCACTGGGCACAATATTTGCACAAAGTAAATTTTCAGTAAATGGTAGTTTCCCAGATGGATGAATGAATGAATGGATAGATGGATGACAGAATATACTAAAAATGCCTAAGGCTCAGTGGGGTGCCATATGCTGACAGGTTAGGAAATGGAAATTTCTGGGTCTCGGGACCTTGGCTCTTATTGCAGATGGGTATTCTTAGTCACATAATTAAATCTTTCTGGGTCTCATTCTCTAACTGTGAAACCCACTTTCTACCCTACTCCCCACATCTGGGAGCCCAGGGAAGCTGATGGATATTAAACCATATTAATAGCTCCTCGCCCTTGGCTTCCTGTTGAGTTTGGCCAATGGGAAATGGCATCAGGAGATCCAGGGCAAAAGAAGCGTGAGATGGGATTTTCATTCCACCCACCACAGCTCCCTCCCTGCAGGTCCCACAACTGAAAGCCACAGCTCCTCTTCCTGCAAGCCAGAAAGAGAGCCCTGTCTCTGTGTCCCAGTGCCTACCTGGTCCCCAAACCCCTCCAAGCCCAGGTGTGTGACAGCGCCCTTTTATTACCACCCCCAGATACTTCACTGTCTTCTGTGGATTCCTTCTACCCTGCCAACACCTTTTAAATGGTCTCTTTATTAAGCTGTTCTCAAATTACCCAATTTGAGAGTGCCATCTGTTTCTTCCTGGAACCTCAGCTGATATCCTTTATACCTCTCAGGGCCTTTGAGTAGATTACATGAGATCATTGATACGAAGCCCTTACTGAATACTCCCAAGGTCTCTACTGCTAATTTATGTGGTAAATAACATTAAAAATCTTTCCTATGTGGGTGAATAGAAGGCTCAAATAAAATGCTGCATTCTACGTAAAGTGATGTAGAACTGTAACTTTCAATAAATATTTTATGGTAAAGCCACACTTGGAAACGAAAAGCACCCCTTCTGCACGCTCTGGCTCGGAGCAGAGCCAGCCGAGCCTGGCTGACGTGCCCTCGGTGCCCAGGGGGAGCGCACAATTGCACGCCAGGGAAAACCAGGCTCAGTTTATGTTTGCTCAACTCCCGGGGGCAGATGGGATGAATGCTGACAGAAAGAGGACAGCCTGTCAGAGAAAGAAATCCCCTCCCCCACTGCATTCCAGAAATAAGCCAGTTCTTAACCTGGATTGATTCTTTCTGCCATTTCCTCTAAACCAGCACCTGTATCCGATTTTAACAAGAAGCAACAATGGCTTGTTCCCCAGAATTAAAACATGATGTGGAAGTTCCAGTAACGAGTTTGCTTTTGTTTCCACAGGCTGAATTGAAGATCCCTCTTATCTGCTGGGTGCCAAGAACTATGAACAGGCAGTAAGTACCATGGGATCACTGTGAGTCCCGATTCCCTTTTCATAGTGGGGACAGGAGGCGTTTTCTGGAAGATGAACTAAGAAATGATGCCAGTGTGGCCACCCGTGGAAAGGGGATTTCCTGAGAGGCCATGGCTGGGGCTGTGCGCTTTGGTGTTCGGAAAACTCCTCTTTCCAGTAGCAGCATTTTCTCATGGACAGAGCACTTGCTCTCACTCAGCACGGGTGTGTGGTGGGGCAGGGACAAGATACCCTAGCACCATGATGCTAGAAGGGCACCCAGTCAGTTTCCACCCATGGGTGTGAAGGAATAAGTAAAAGGACAGTGGTTTGTGCACTTTTTCCCACAGGAGAAAGCCTGGAGTCCAACCTTCTCTTTGTGGACACCCAGAGTAAGTGGTGTGGTCAGTCTGAGACACCAAAATTTGTGCCTGATAGAAAAAAAAAAAAAAAAAAAAAGCAGGACTCAAACGTTTAAGAAATATTTACAGTGAAAGAAAAACCTTGAAATTGGCAAAGTTTGGTGGACCAGTTTTAAAATTAATCTCCTTGTCTATGTATTTGCTTTATTTTGCCAGTCAGAAAAGTAGTTTTGTTATTCCTCTTTGGTGTGAAAAGCAGTGATTGTATTAGAAAGAGCAGGAGTTTCAGAGTCAGGCAGACCAGACCTACTTTAAATCCCTTGCCCTGTCATTTTACATCTGTATGATACTGGAGAATGATATCCTTACCCTCTGGATACGCAAGAAGTTCCTTAACCCTCTGAAAAGCAGAATTGACTCAGGGAGGAGGACTGCCTGGTTTCTGGGTGGATGTCCTGATCCTAGAGGGAGGCTAGGAGACAGCAATGGCTATACCTCGCAGGTGGGCACTGGCTGGAGGGCTCTGGTCCAAGAGACAGAGACAGCAGCAGATGCTGTGATGGCCCCGGTAATCTCAGCTACCCATGGATGCCCACAGGAGTCCAGGTGGAGTGACCTGACTCACAGCCAAGCCCATGGGATGGGAAGGCTGGAGCTTCTGCTCTTCCTCTTGCCATGAAAAGCACAGCAGGAGCTCCCTGGCACGTAGTCCACAGATGGGCTCCTCACCCGAGTGAGAATTAAGCTCATCAAGCATCCCTTCTTGCCAGGAGTTGTGACCTCGTTTTCCTCCTCGATCCTTGCAGCAGGACTGAGTGGCAGGTATTACTAGCTTCCTGGAAGATTAGCTGCTTCATCTAAATGACTTGTCTGAGATGGCTCAGAGCATTGAGATGAAGGTGGAGCTGGAATTCAGTTCTGTCTGACTCCCAGTTCAGTGCTCCTTTCTTTATTCCCTCGGCTGTGGGAAATGGAGAAGTCACCAGTAAGGGAGTCAGGGCTAATGTCAATCCAGGTGAGCTGGTTAACCTGTGGTTGCACCACAAAGATGAACTCTCAGACCCAAATTAGCATTGGGGATAAACGTGACAAACGGCAGTTTCACTGTGGGATAGACGAATTGGAGGTTTGTGCTGATGGCATAAACAGCACAGCAGTTGTATTAGTGTCCTGGGCTGTCTAACAAATTATCACCACCTGCATGGCTTAAAACACTGGGAATCTAGTCACTGACAGTTCTGGGAGCCAGAAATTCAAAATTAAGGGGTCAGCAGGGTCTTTCTTCCTCCAAAGGCTCAAGGGAAGAATGCTTCCTAGTCTCGTTCACCTCAGAGGTTCCTGACTTTCCTTGCCCGTGGCTGCGTCACTCCCCTCTCTGCCTCCATTTCACGTGGCCTTCTCCTCTCTGGCCATATTTTCTATTCTTCTCACCTCAAACCTCCCTCTGGCTGTCTGATGTGAAGATATTTGTCATTGGATTTAGGGGTCACCTGGATAGTCAGAATGATTTCTTATCAAGATCCTTAACTACATCTGCAAAGATGCTTTTCCCAAACA
>NW_012103332.1:2176442-2177927 GCF_000951045.1 Mandrillus leucophaeus | reverse complement strand
GGGTGTGTGGTGGGGCAGGGACAAGATACCCTAGCACCATGATGCTAGAAGGGCACCCAGTCAGTTTCCACCCATGGGTGTGAAGGAATAAGTAAAAGGACAGTGGTTTGTGCACTTTTTCCCACAGGAGAAAGCCTGGAGTCCAACTTTCTCTTTGTGGACACCCAGAGTAAGTGGTGTGGTCAGTCTGAGACACCAAAATTTGTGCCTGATAGAAAAAAAAAAAAAAAAAGCCATCCCTGATGTCTATAATATAGTAAAAAAAATAAAAATAAAAATAAAAATAAAAAGCAGAACTCAAACGTTTAAGAAATATTTACAGTGAAAGAAAAACCTTGAAATTGGCAAAGTTTGGTGGACCAGTTTTAAAATTAATCTCCTTGTCTATGTATTTGCTTTACTTTGCCAGTCAGAAAAGTAGTTTTGTTATTCCTCTTTGGTGTGAAAAGCAGTGATTGTGTTAGAAAGAGCAGGAGTTTCAGAGTCAGGCAGACCAGACCTGCTTTAAATCCCTTGCCCTGTCATTTTACATCTGTATGATACTGGAGAATGATGATATCCTTACCCTGTGGATACGCAAGAAGTTCCTTAACCCTCTGAAAAGCAGAACTGACTCAGGGAGGAGGACTGCCTGGTTTCTGGGTGGATGTCCTGATCCTAGAGGGAGGCCAGGGGACAGCAATGGCTGTACCTCGCAGATGAGCACTGGCTGGAGGGCTCTGGTCCAAGAGACAGAGACAGCAGCAGATGCTGTGATGGCCCCGGTAATCTCAGCTACCCATGGATGCCCACAGGTGTCCAGGTGGAGTGACCTGACTCACAGCCAAGCCCATGGGATGGGAAGGCTGGAGCTTCTGCTCTTCGTCTTGCCATGAAAAGCACAGCAGGAGCTCCCTGGCACGTAGTCCACAGATGGGCTCCTCACCCGAGTGAGAATTAAGCTCATCAAGCATCCCTTCTTGCCAGGAGTTGTGACCTTGTTTTCCTCCTCGATCCTTGCAGCAGGACTGAGTGGCAGGTATTACTAGCTTCCTGGAAGATTAGCTGCTTCATCTAAATGACTTGTCTGAGAGGGCTCAGAGCATTGAGATGAAGGTGGAGCTGGAATTCAAGTCTGTCTTGACTCCCAGTTCAGTGCTCCTTCCTTTATTCCCTCGGCTGTGGGAAATGGAGAAGGCACCAGTAAGGGAGTCAGGGCTAATGTCAACCCAGGTGAGCTGGTTAACCTGTGGTTGCACCACAAAGGGGATGAACTCTCAGACCCAAATTAGCACTGGGGATAAACGTGGCAAACGGCAGTTTCACTGTAGGATAGACGAATTGGAGGTTTGTGCTGAACAAACCTTGTGCCTAAACAGCACAGCAGGTGTATTAGTGTCCTGGGCTGTCTAACAAATTATCACCACCTGCATGGCTTAAAACACTGGGAATCTAGTCACTGACAGTTCTGGGAGCCAGAAATTCAAAATTAAGGGGTCAGCAGGG